>NW_028296372.1:0-85000 GCF_964197995.2 Scardinius erythrophthalmus
TGAACCTATTATAGCTATCCAAATGAAGTAGTTCAACTTTTTCTGACAATTATTGATCTAGTGAGTCCAGAGAATTGTATTGCACTAGTTTTGAACATTATGATATGAAAATTATATGATCAGAGATGGAAAAGACCATTTACAGCCAATACAGGCAGTTTACCATAGGAAATATATGATTTTAAAGCTTTTTAACAGTTATAGCGCCACCTATCGTCCGATCTCCATAGAATTTTTCATGCTTGTTAATGATGTTATGTCACATATGCTGACCAATTTTTGTGAAGTTCTGAGTTTTTATTTAGGATTTATAGGCTTTTTAATGTATTTTGACACGCCCATTTTATAAATGACCCTATTACAGCCATCCAAATGCAAAAGTTCAACTTTTTTTTGATAATTATTGATCTAGAGAGTCCAGAGAATTGTCCTAGACTGGTCTGGTTCCGATCGGGCAAAAAACCTAGGACTAGTTCGCAAAAGTAGGTTTTAAAAATATAAATGAATAATTAATGAACAGTTTGATTGACAGCAATGGTTCTTGAGGCAAAGTTGTTCAGGATGAGGAGATCTATCAAATGATATGCATATTGTGTGGATATTTGTAACACCACGTGATTACAGAGCCGTAAAACTCGTTAGCGCCAACTAGTGGCCGATTTCTTTCAAAATTCTTACAGACCTTTAGGGCCATGAGCCGAACATGCCCATTGAGTTTCGTTCCGATCGGCCTCCGTTAACCTTGTCTAATAGGTGCTCAAACTTCGTTGGCCGATGGCGGCCATGTTTTTTGAGATACGCCAATGTCCTCATACACATACATGGCACCTTGGACCAAGACACTGCATACCAATTTTCAAGTCAATCGGACTAACGGTCAGGTGGTTATAGCCTGTTTTATGTTTTTTTCATTTTATAGCGCCACCATGAGGCTAATCGTCGCGATTTTTTTACTGTGACCCCAGAGTAAGCTCATACACATGTGTACCAAGTTTGGTGAAGATACCTCATTTACATCGGGAGTTATAGCCATTTTAGTAAAATAGGCCCCTCCCACAACGTACGTTTTGGCGCCCCTTAGCGACCGTGAATCGAAATTTCCACTTTTTTTCGATAATTATTGATATTCAGTCTCCAGAGAACATTTCTGCACTAGTTTGGTTCCAATCGGGCAAAAAACCAGGGACTAGTTCGCAAAAGTAGATTTTTGACAAAATTCAAAATGGCGGAAAATCTATCATGGCGGAAATGAAATCGGAGATATACGTTTTGTTCGTCAGGCGTCCAGCTTTCCAATGATATAAGACACTTGAGTCTACGACATACGGTCCAGGAGTTATGAGCAGTTTCGCGCTTTTGGTTGTTATAGCGCCACCTATGGGCCAATCGGGGTCATAATCTCTGAACCTTTCCTCGATTTTTGTACTACCATCTGTCAAAGTTTCAAAGTTCCAGCTCTTACGGTTTGGGCTGCACGATGCGTTTTACGGCGGAATAATAATAATAATAATAATTAAAGCTGCAAGCAGCATTTATCGGGGTTCAAGCATTTAAGGCCTTTAGGCACATAAGCATTTAAGACATTAAGATTTATTTAGAAAGCTTTTAACCACTGAAATAATAGATGGAAAAGTCCATTTACAGCCAATACAGGCAATTTACCATAGGAAATATGTGTTTTTTAAAGCTTTTTAACAGTTATAGCACCATCTATAGTCCGATCTCCATGAAATTTTGCATGCTTGTTAATGATGTTATGGCACATAAGCTCACCAATTTTCGTGAAGTTCTGAGTTTTTGTTTAGGATTTATAGGCTTTTGAGTGCATTTTGCCACGCCCATTTTCTTTATGACCCAATATACCCATGCGAAAAATGCAAAAGTTCAACTTTTTTTTGATAATTATTGATCTTGAGAGTCCATAGAATTGTCCTAGACTCGTTTGGTTCTGATCGGGCGAAAAACCTAGGACTAGTTCGCAAAAGTAGGTTTTTAACATAATTACGAATATTTAATGAACGGTTTGATTGACAGCAATGGTTCTTGAGGCAAAGTTGTTCAACAAGAGGAGATCTATCAAATGGTATGCATTTTGTGACAATAAGTGTAACACCACGTGATTACAGAGCCATAAAACTCGTTAGCGCCAACTAGTGGCCGATTTCTTTTAAAATTCTTACAGACCTCTAGGGCCATGAGTCGAACATGCCCACCGAGTTTCGTTCCGATAGGCCTCCGTTAACCTTGTCTAATAGGTGCTCAAACTTCATTGGCCGATGGCGGCCATGTTTTTTGAGATACACCAATGTCCTCATAGACATACATGGCACCTTGGACCAAGACACTGCATACCAATTTTCAAGTCAATCGGACTAACGGTCAGGTGGTTATAGCCTGTTTTATGTTTTTTTCATGTTATAGCGCCACCATGTGACCAATCGCCGCGATTTTTTTACCGTGACCTCATATTGACGTCTTACACATGTGTACCAGGTTTGGTTAAAATACCTCTTTTACTTCTGGAGTTATAGCCATTTTAGTAAAATAGGCTCCTCCCACAACGTTAATTTTGCACCCCCTAGCGACCGTGAATCGAAATTTCAACTTTTTTTTGATAATTATTGATATTCAGACTCCAGAGAACAATTCTGCACTGGTTTGGTTCCGATCGGGCAAAAAACCAGGGACTAGTTCGCAAAAGTAGATTTTCGACAAAATTCAAAATGGCGGAAAATCTATCATGGCGGAAATAAAATCGGAGATATACGTTTTGTTCGTCAGGCGTCCAGCTTTCCAATGATATAAGACACTTGAGTCTATGACTTACGGTCTAGGAGTTATGAGCAGTTTCGCGCTTTTGGTTGCTATAGCGCCACCTATGGGCCAATCGGGGTCATAATTTGATAACCTCTCCTCGATTTTTGTACTACCATATGGCAAAGTTTCAAAGCTCTAGCCCTTACGGTTTGGGCTGCACGATGCGTTTTACGGCAGAATAATAATAATAATAATTAAAGCTGCAAGCAGCATTTATCGGGGTTCAAGCATTTAAGGCCTTTAGGCACATAAGCATTTAAGACATTAAGATTTATTTAGAAAGCTTTTAACCACTGAAATAATAGATGGAAAAGTCCATTTACAGCCAATACAGGCAATTTACCATAGGAAATATGTGTTTTTTAAAGCTTTTTAACAGTTATAGCACCATCTATAGTCCGATCTCCATGAAATTTTGCATGCTTGTTAATGATGTTATGGCACATAAGCTCACCAATTTTCGTGAAGTTCTGAGTTTTCGTTTAGGATTTATAGGCTTTTGAGTGCATTTTGCCACGCCCATTTTCTTTATGACCCAATATACCCATGCGAAAAATGCAAAAGTTCAACTTTTTTTTGATAATTATTGATCTTGAGAGTCCATAGAATTGTCCTAGACTCGTTTGGTTCTGATCGGGCGAAAAACCTAGGACTAGTTCGCAAAAGTAGGTTTTTAACATAATTACGAATATTTAATGAACGGTTTGATTGACAGCAATGGTTCTTGAGGCAAAGTTGTTCAACAAGAGGAGATCTATCAAATGGTATGCATTTTGTGACAATAAGTGTAACACCACGTGATTACAGAGCCATAAAACTCGTTAGCGCCAACTAGTGGCCGATTTCTTTTAAAATTCTTACAGACCTCTAGGGCCATGAGTCGAACATGCCCACCGAGTTTCGTTCCGATAGGCCTCCGTTAACCTTGTCTAATAGGTGCTCAAACTTCATTGGCCGATGGCGGCCATGTTTTTTGAGATACACCAATGTCCTCATAGACATACATGGCACCTTGGACCAAGACACTGCATACCAATTTTCAAGTCAATCGGACTAACGGTCAGGTGGTTATAGCCTGTTTTATGTTTTTTTCATGTTATAGCACCACCATGTGACCAATCGCCGCGATTTTTTTACCGTGACCTCATATTGACGTCTTACACATGTGTACCAGGTTTGGTTAAAATACCTCTTTTACTTCTGGAGTTATAGCCATTTTAGTAAAATAGGCTCCTCCCACAACGTTAATTTTGCACCCCCTAGCGACCGTGAATCGAAATTTCAACTTTTTTTTGATAATTATTGATATTCAGACTCCAGAGAACAATTCTGCACTGGTTTGGTTCCGATCGGGCAAAAAACCAGGGACTAGTTCGCAAAAGTAGATTTTCGACAAAATTCAAAATGGCGGAAAATCTATCATGGCGGAAATAAAATCGGAGATATACGTTTTGTTCGTCAGGCGTCCAGCTTTCCAATGATATAAGACACTTGAGTCTATGACTTACGGTCTAGGAGTTATGAGCAGTTTCGCGCTTTTGGTTGCTATAGCGCCACCTATGGGCCAATCGGGGTCATAATTTGATAACCTCTCCTCGATTTTTGTACTACCATATGGCAAAGTTTCAAAGCTCTAGCCCTTACGGTTTGGGCTGCACGATGCGTTTTACGGCAGAATAATAATAATAATAATAATAATAAAAATCAGCACAATTACAATAGGGTTTCAGCACTTCGTGCTTGAACCCCTAATAATAATTAAAGCTGCAAGCAGCATTTATCGGGGTTCAAGCAGTTAAGGCCTTTAAGGCATTTAAGCACAAAAGCATCAAAAGTTATTAAGATTTATTTAGCAAGCATGTAACCACTGACATAATAGATGGAAAAGACCATTTACAGCCAATACAGGCAATTTGCCATGGGATATATATGGTTTTAAAGCTTTTTAACAGTTATAGCGCCACCTATGGTCCGATCTCCATAAAATTGTTTACTGTGACCTCAAATTGAACCCATACACATGTGTACTGAGTTTGGTGAAGATATCTCATTTACTTCTTGAGTTATAGCCATTTGAGTAAAATAGGCTCCTCCCACAACGATTTGCCACATTCTAGAATTATTTAATATGATTCTAGCATGATTTACTATCATATACCATGTTCCAGAATGATTTATTAGGATTCTAACATGATTTACCTTGATACACCTCATTTCAGTATTATTTACTATGATTTACAATGTTTCTGGCATGATTAACCACATTACTAGCAATTATGTGAAGTGTCAGTGCAAATGAGGTGATGAACACTGACAAAATATTATTGTGTTATAATAGTTAGTTATATACGTGATTTTTAGTGTGTGTCCAAGTATGAATGCAAAAGCACATGTAAAAGCTCCAAAACTCTGGAATAGCCTTCCTGATACTGTTCGTTGCTCAGACTCGCTCTCCCAGTTTAAAACTAGATTAAAGTCGCATCTCTTCAGCCAGGCATTCATATAATATTTTTAATCTTACAGTTCAAAATACAATCCGGCCTCTAGTTAATAAACGCCAGAGGAGAACTGGCCCCCGACTGAGCCTGGGTTCTCCCAAGGTTTTTTTTTTCTCCATTGGGTCACCTGATGGAGTTTTAGGACACTATTAGGTCACTTGATGGAGTTTTTCGGTTCCTTGCCACTGTTGCCTTTGGCTTGCTCAGTTGGGGATATTCTGGGGATATCTAATTTGATTTTATCAATAAATTCCACTAGAAACAAACCTTGTTGTATTATTTTAATTTAATACTGTGAAGCTGCTTTGATACAATCTGTATTGTGAAAAGCGCTATACAAATATACTTGACTTGACTTGACTTGACTTAAAATATTTCATTATTGAGTAGAATGGCCAGCAGAGGGCACTAGAAGACCACTTATTGGCTCACTTTCACTTTAAACCAGTTTTCTGCACTAAAGCAAACCAGTTTTTCCATGTTAACTCAATGCATGCTTACACACACACACACACACACACACACACACACACACACACACACACACACACACACACATACACACACAGTTTAGTTAACCATGATTTACCATGATATACCACGTTCTAGTATTATTTACCAGGAGATAAACGACAATCTAGTATTATTTACTTTGATTTACCATGTTTCTAGCCTGATTTATCACATTACTAGCAATTATTTGAAGTGTCAGTGCAAATAAAGTGATTAACACTGACAAAATATGATTGTGTTATAAAAGTTATTGCTATATAAGTGATTTTTTTAGTGTGTATTCAAGTATGAATGCAAGCACATGTTGAAATATTTCATTAATAAGTAGAATGGCCAGCAGAGGGCAGTAGAAGACCACTTATTGGCTCACTTTCACTTTAAACCAGTTTTCTGCACTAAAGCAAACCAGTTTATCCATGTTAACTCAATGCATGCTTACACACACACACACACACACACACACACACACACACACACACACACACACACAGACACACACACACAGCATAGTTAACCATGATTTACCATGATTTACCACATTACTAGCAATTATTTGAAGTGTCAGTGCAAATAAAGTGATTAACACTGACAAAATATGATTGTGTTATAATAGTTATTGCTATATAAGTGATTTTTAGTGTGTATTCAAGTATAAATGCAAGCACATGTGGAAAAATTTAATTAATAAGTAGAATGGCCAGCAGAGGGCAGTAGAAGACCACTTATTGGCTCACTTTCACTTTAAACCTCATGATTTTGACCAGTTTTCTGCACTAAAGCAAACCAGTGTTTCCATGTTAACTCAATAATGCATACTTGCTACATATGCTACACACAATAATGCTACACACACACACACACACACACACACACACACAAATGTTTTAGTGATATTGGTGTCACATTCACCTTCATCACATTCACCTTCTGTCTTCATCACATTCACTATCTGTCGTCATCACCTGCACCTGCTCCTCATCACCCTCCTCATCATCACCTGCTCCTCATCATCATAACCGTCACCTGTTGTCCTTGTCTTGATCTGTGTATTTAAGTTCCCCTCTCATCCATTATCATTGTCGGTTATTGTTTGTGCACTAGCACTCTGTTATGTTTGTTTTCATGTTGGAAAATAAAACCTTTGTTATATTTGTACCACACACACACACACACACACACACACACACACACACACACCATCATTTATCATGATTTACTATGGCTGATACCAATACCAATATGAGAAAATGACTATTTTAAACAGCAGGGGGCAGTAAAATACCACTTATTGGCTTAACATGCCATTAATTCATATCATTTTCACCTTTTTAACTGTTATAGAGGCAAATTTTGTCCAATCTGTCTGAAAATTTTCATGCTTGTTCAGGGTGATATTTCACACGTTCTGACTTGTTTTTAAGAAGGTCTGAGCATTGATTAAAGAGATATAGGCTTTCGGGGACACTTGGTAAAGGCCAGATTTTGAAGTGAACCTATTATAGCTATCCAAATGAAGTAGTTCAACTTTTTCTGACAATTATTGATCTAGTGAGTCCAGAGAATTGTATTGCACTAGTTTTGAACATTATGATATGAAAATTATATGATCAGAGATGGAAAAGACCATTTACAGCCAATACAGGCAGTTTACCATAGGAAATATATGATTTTAAAGCTTTTTAACAGTTATAGCGCCACCTATCGTCCGATCTCCATAGAATTTTTCATGCTTGTTAATGATGTTATGTCACATATGCTGACCAATTTTTGTGAAGTTCTGAGTTTTTATTTAGGATTTATAGGCTTTTTAATGTATTTTGACACGCCCATTTTATAAATTACCCTATTACAGCCATCCAAATGCAAAAGTTCAACTTTTTTTGATAATTATTGATCTAGAGAGTCCAGAGAATTGTCCTAGACTGGTCTGGTTCCGATCGGGCAAAAAACCTAGGACTAGTTCGCAAAAGTAGGTTTTTAACATATTAATGAATAATTAATGAACAGTTTGATTGACAGCAATGGTTCTTGAGGCAAAGTTGTTCAGGATGAGGAGATCTATCAAATGATATGCATATTGTGTGGATATTTGTAACACCACGTGATTACAGAGCCGTAAAACTCGTTAGCGCCAACTAGTGGCCGATTTCTTTCAAAATTCTTACAGACCTTTAGGGCCATGAGCCGAACATGCCCATTGAGTTTCGTTCCGATCGGCCTCCGTTAACCTTGTCTAATAGGTGCTCAAACTTCGTTGGCCAATGGCGGCCATGTTTTTTGAGATACGCCAATGTCCTCATAGACATACATGGCACCTTGGACCAAGACACTGCATACCAATTTTCAAGTCAATCGGACTAACGGTCAGGTGGTTATAGCCTGTTTTATGTTTTTTTCATTTTATAGCGCCACCATGAGGCCAATCGTCGCGATTTTTTTACTGTGACCCCAGAGTAAGCTCATACACATGTGTACCAAGTTTGGTGAAGATACCTCATTTACATCGGGAGTTATAGCCATTTTAGTAAAATAGGCCCCTCCCACAACGTACGTTTTGGCGCCCCTTAGCGACCGTGAATCGAAATTTCCACTTTTTTTCGATAATTATTGATATTCAGTCTCCAGAGAACATTTCTGCACTAGTTTGGTTCCAATCGGGCAAAAAACCAGGGACTAGTTCGCAAAAGTAGATTTTTGACAAAATTCAAAATGGCGGAAAATCTATCATGGCGGAAATGAAATCGGAGATATACGTTTTGTTCGTCAGGCGTCCAGCTTTCCAATGATATAAGACACTTGAGTCTACGACATACGGTCTAGGAGTTATGAGCAGTTTCGCGCTTTTGGTTGTTATAGCGCCACCTATGGGCCAATCGGGCTCATAATCTCTGAACCTTTCCTCGATTTTTGTACTACCATCTGTCAAAGTTTCAAAGTTCCAGCTCTTACGGTTTGGGCTGCACGATGCGTTTTACGGCGGAATAATAATAATTAAAGCTGCAAGCAGCATTTATCGGGGTTCAAGCAGTTAAGGCCTTTAAGGCATTTAAGCACAAAAGCATCAAAAGTTATTAAGATTTATTTAGCAAGCATGTAACCACTGACATAATAGATTGGAAAAGACCATTTACAGCCAATACAGGCAATTTACCATGGGATATATATGGTTTTAAAGCTTTTTAACAGTTATAGCGCCACCTATGGTCCGATCTCCATAAAATTGTTTATTGTGACCTCAAATTGAACCCATACACATGTGTACTGAGTTTGGTGAAGATATCTCATTTACTTCTTGAGTTATAGCCATTTTAGTAAAATAGGCTCCTCCCACAAAAATTGACCACATTCTAGTATTATTTACTATGATTCTATTTTACCATAGTTTATCATGATTTATCATAGCTTTCCATGATTTACCATGTTAACTGTCAATAGTAATTGTTATATAAGTGATTTTTAGTGTCTTATTGTTATATAAGTGATTTTTAGAGTCTAATGAATGCAAAAGCATATGTGAGTAGACTTCATTAATAAGTAGAATGACCAGCAGAGGGCAGTAGAAGACCACATATTGGCTCACTTTTACTTCAGACTTCTTGATTTTCACCATTTTTCTGCACTAAAGCAAAACAGTTTTTCCATTTTAACTCCATAATGCATGTTTACACACACACACACACACACACACACACACACACACACACACACACACACACACACACACACACACACACACACACACACACACACACACACACACACACACACACAAAGACAAATGTTGTTATTTTTTCAATGCTATTGGGATATGTCATTATATGAAATATTATTTGAATGGTCTATAAACATTTCACAAAGTCTTTGTAAGCTATTAATCAGATGATTCAGAATTTATTCAGAAACCTAAGACTACACACACACATTATGTTGTAGATACAGACGTTTGAAATATATGATGTGATCAAACTGTCAATACTAATACTTTAACAGATGGATTTTGACTAAATGTAATTGTAAATGTCAAAATAGTGATTTTATAAAGTCTAAATATAAATTATAGAACAATATGACAAAATGACTATTTTAAACAGCAGGGGGCAGTAAAATACAACTTATTGGCTTAATATGCCATTATATTCATATCATTTTCACCTTTTTAACTGTTATAGAGGCAAATTTTGTCCGATCTGTCTGAAAATTTTCATGCATGTTCAGAGTGATATTTTACATGTTCTGACTTGTTTTCAAGAAGGTCTGAGCATTGATTAAAGAGAAATAGGCTTTCGGGGACACTTGGTAAAGTCCACATTTTGAAGTGAACCTATTATAGGTATCCAAATGAAGTAGTTCAACTTTTTCTGACAATTATTGATCTAGTAAGTAGAGAGAATTGTATTGCACTAGTTTTGAACATTATGATATGATAATTATATGATCAGAGATGGAAAAGACCATTTACAGCCAATACAGGCAGTTAACCATAGGAAATCTATGGTTTTAAAGCCTTTTAACTGTTATAGCACCACCTTTGGTCCGATCTCCATAAAATTTTGCATGCTTGTTTGTGATGTTATGTCACATATACTCACCAATTTTTGTGAAGTTCAGAGTTTTCATTTAGGATTTATAGGCTTTTTAGTGTATTTTGCCACGCCCATTTTATAAATGACCCTATTACAGCCATACAAATACAAAAGTTCAACTTTTTTTTGATAATTATTGATCTAGAGAGTCCAGAGAATTGTCCTAGACTGGTCTGGTTCCGATCGGGCGAAAAGTCAGGGACTAGTTCGCAAAAGTAGGTTTTGAACATATTCATGAATATTTAATGAACAGTTTGATTGACAGCAATGGTTCTAGAGGCAAAGTTGTTCAGCATGAGCAGATCTATCAAATGATATGCATTTTGTGACAATATGTGTAACACCACGTGATTACAGAGCCATAAAACTCGTTAGCGCCAACTAGTGGCCGATTTCTTTCAAAATTCTTACAGAACTCTAGGGCCATGAGTCGAACATGCCCATCGAGTTTCGTTCCGATCGGCCTCCGTTAACCTTGTCTAATCGGTGCTCAAACTTCATTGGCCAATGGCGGCCATGTTTTTTGAGATACACCAATGTCCTCATAGACATACATGGCACCTTGGACCAAGACACTGCATACCAATTTTCAAGTCAATCGGACTAACAGTCAGGTGGTTATAGCCTGTTTTATTTTTTTTTCATGTTATAGCGCCACCATGTGGCCAATCGCCGCGATTTTTTTACCGTGACCTCAGATTGACCTCTTACACATGTGTACCAAGTTTGGTTAAAATACCTCTTTAACTTCTGGAGTTATAGCCATTTTAGTAAAATAGGCTCCTCCCACAACGTTAATTTTGCACCCCCTAGCGACCGTGAATCGAAATTTCAACTTTTTTTTGATAATTATTGATATTCAGACTCCAGAGAACAATTCTGCACTGGTTTGGTTCCGATCGGGCAAAAAACCAGGGACTAGTTCGCAAAAGTAGATTTTCGACAAAATTCAAAATGGCGGAAAATCTATCATGGCGGAAATAAAATCGGAGATATACGTTTTGTTCGTCAGGCGTCCAGCTTTCCAATGATATAAGACACTTGAGTCTATGACTTACGGTCTAGGAGTTATGAGCAGTTTCGCGCTTTTGGTTGCTATAGCGCCACCTATGGGCCAATCGGGGTCATAATTTGATAACCTCTCCTCGATTTTTGTACTACCATATGGCAAAGTTTCAAAGCTCTAGCCCTTACGGTTTGGGCTGCACGATGCGTTTTACGGCAGAATAATAATAATAATAATAATTAAAGCTGCAAGCAGCATTTATCGGGGTTCAAGCAGTTAAGGCCTTTAAGGCATTTAGGCATTTAAGACATTAAGATTTATTTAGAAAGCTTTTAACCACTGAAATAATAGATTGAAAAGTCCATTTACAGCCAATACAGGCAATTTACCATAGGAAATATATGGTTTTAAAGCTGTTTAACAGTTATAGCGCCACCTATTGTCCGATCTCAATAAAATTTGGCATGCTTGTTAATGATGTTATGTCAGATATGCTCACCAATTTTTGTGAAGTTCTGAGTTTTCATTTAGGATTTATAGGCTTTTTAATGTATTTTGCCACGCCCATTTTATAAATTACCCTATTACAGCCACCCAAATGCAAAAGTTCAACTTTTTTTTGATAATTATTGATCTAGAGAGTCCAGAGAATTGTCCTAGACTGGTCTGGTTCCGATCGGGCAAAAAACCTAGGACTAGTTCGCAAAAGTAGGTTTTAAACATATTCATGAATAATTAATGAACAGTTTGATTGACAGCAATGGTTCTTGAGGCAAAGTTGTTCAGGATGAGGAGATCTATCAAATGATATGCATATTGTGTGGATATTTGTAACACCACGTGATTACAGAGCCGTAAAACTCGTTAGCGCCAACTAGTGGCCGATTTCTTTCAAAATTCTTACAGACCTCTAGGGCCATGAGCCGAACATGCCCATTGAGTTTCGTTCCGGTCGACCTCCGTTAACCTTGTCTAATAGGTGCTCAAACTTCATTGGCCGATGGCGGCCATGGTTTTTGAGATACGCCAATGTCCTCATAGATAAACATGGCACCTTGGACCAAGACACTGCATACCAATTTTAAAGTCAATCGGACTAACGGTCAGGTGGTTATAGCCTGTTTTATGTTTTTTTCATGTTATAGCGCCACCATGAGGCCAATCGTCGCGATTTTTTTACTGTGACCCCAAATTGAACTCATACACATGTGTACCAAGTTTGGTGAAGATACCTCATTTACTTCGGGAGTTATAGCCATTTTAGTAAAATAGGCCCCTCCCACAACATACGTTTTGCCGCACCTTAGCGACCGTGAATCGAAATTTCAACTTTTTTTTGATAATTATTGATATTCAGACTCCAGAGAACATTTCTGCACTGGTTTGGTTCCAATCGGGCAAAAAACCAGGGACTAGTTCGCAAAAGTAGGTTTTTGACAAAATTCAAAATGGCGGAAAATCTGTCATGGCGGAAATGAAATCGGAGATATACGTTTTGTTCGTCAGGCATCCAGCTTTCCAATGATATAAGACACTTGAGTCTACGACATACGGTCTAGGAGTTATGAGCAGTTTCACGCTTTTGGTTGTTATAGCGCCACCTATGGGCCAATCGGGGTCATAATCTCTGAACCTTTCCTCGATTTTTGTACTACCATCTGGCAAAGTTTCAAAGTTCCAGCTCTTACGGTTTGGGCTGCACGATGCGTTTTACGGCAGAATGATAATAATAATTAAAGCTGCAAGCAGCATTTATCGGGGTTCAAGCAGTTAAGGCCTTTAAGGCATTTAAGCACAAAAGCATCAAAAGTTATTAAGATTTATTTAGCAAGCATGTAACCACTGACATAATAGATGGAAAAGACCATTTACAGCCAATACAGGCAATTTGCCATGGGATATATATGGTTTTAAAGCTTTTTAACAGTTATAGCGCCACCTATGGTCCGATCTCCATAAAATTGTTTACTGTGACCTCAAATTGAACCCATACACATGTGTACTGAGTTTGGTGAAGATATCTCATTTACTTCTTGAGTTATAGCCATTTGAGTAAAATAGGCTCCTCCCACAACGATTTGCCACATTCTAGAATTATTTAATATGATTCTAGCATGATTTACTATCATATACCATGTTCCAGAATGATTTATTAGGATTCTAGCATGATTTACCTTGATACACCTCATTTCAGTATTATTTACTATGATTTACAATGTTTCTAGCATGATTAACCACATTACTAGCAATTATGTGAAGTGTCAGTGCAAATGAGGTGATGAACACTGACAAAATATTATTGTGTTATAATAGTTAGTTATATACGTGATTTTTAGTGTGTGTCCAAGTATGAATGCAAAAGCACATGTAAAATATTTCATTATTAAGTAGAATGGCCAGCAGAGGGCACTAGAAGACCACTTATTGGCTCACTTTCACTTTAAACCAGTTTTCTGCACTAAAGCAAACCAGTTTTTCCATGTTAACTCAATGCATGCTTACACACACACACACACACACACACACACACACACACACACACACACACACACACATACACACACAGCATAGTTAACCATGATTTACCATGATATACCACGTTCTAGTATTATTTACCAGGAGATAAACGACAATCTAGTATTATTTACTTTGATTTACCATGTTTCTAGCCTGATTTATCACATTACTAGCAATTATTTGAAGTGTCAGTGCAAATAAAGTGATTAACACTGACAAAATATGATTGTGTTATAATAGTTATTGCTATATAAGTGATTTTTTTAGTGTGTATTCAAGTATGAATGCAAGCACATGTTGAAATATTTCATTAATAAGTAGAATGGCCAGCAGAGGGCAGTAGAAGACCACTTATTGGCTCACTTTCACTTTAAACCAGTTTTCTGCACTAAAGCAAACCAGTTTATCCATGTTAACTCAATGCATGCTTACACACACACACACACACACACACACACACACACACACACACACACACACACACACACACACACACAGCATAGTTAACCATGATTTACCATGATTTACCACATTACTAGCAATTATTTGAAGTGTCAGTGCAAATAAAGTGATTAACACTGACAAAATATGATTGTGTTATAATAGTTATTGCTATATAAGTGATATTTAGTGTGTATTCAAGTATAAATGCAAGCACATGTGGAAAAATTTAATTAATAAGTACAATGGCCAGCAGAGGGCAGTAGAAGACCACTTATTGGCTCACTTTCACTTTAAACCTCATGATTTTGACCATTTTTCTGCACTAAAGCAAACCAGTTTTTCCATGTTAACTCAATAATGCATACTTGCTACATATGCTACACACAATAATGCTACACACACACACACACACAAATGTTTCAGTGATATTGGTGTCACATTCACCTTCATCACATTCACCTTCTGTCTTCATCACATTCACCATCTGTCGTCATCACCTGCACCTGCTCCTCATCACCCTCCTCATCATCACCTGCTCCTCATCATCATAACCGTCACCTGTTGTCCTTGTCTTGATCTGTGTATTTAAGTTCCCCTCTCATCCATTATCATTGTCGGTTATTGTTTGTGCACTAGCACTCTGTTATGTTTGTTTTCATGTTGGAAAATAAAACCTTTGTTATATTTGTACCACACACACACACACACACACACACACACACACACACACACACACACACACACACACACACACCATCATTTATCATGATTTACCATGGCTGATACCAATACCAATATGAGAAAATGACTATTTTAAACAGCAGGGGGCAGTAAAATACCACTTATTGGCTTAACATGCCATTAATTCATATCATTTTCACCTTTTTAACTGTTATAGAGGCAAATTTTGTCCGATCTGTCTGAAAATTTTCATGCTTGTTCAGGGTGATATTTCACACGTTCTGACTTGTTTTTAAGAAGGTCTGAGCATTGATTAAAGAGATATAGGCTTTCGGGGACACTTGGTAAAGGCCAGATTTTGAAGTGAACCTATTATAACTATCCAAATGAAGTAGTTCAACTTTTTCTGACAATTATTGATCTAGTGAGTCCAGAGAATTGTATTGCACTAGTTTTGAACATTATGATATGAAAATTATATGATCAGAGATAGAAAAGACCATTTACAGCCAATACAGGCAGTTTACCATAGGAAATATATGATTTTAAAGCTTTTTAACAGTTATAGCGCCACCTATTGTCCGATCTCCATAGAATTTTTCATGCTTGTTAATGATGTTATGTCACATATGCTGACCAATTTTTGTGAAGTTCTGAGTTTTTATTTAGGATTTATAGGCTTTTTAATGTATTTTGACACGCCCATTTTATAAATTACCCTATTACAGCCATCCAAATGCAAAAGTTCAACTTTTTTTTGATAATTATTGATCTAGAGAGTCCAGAGAATTGTCCTAGACTGGTCTGGTTCCGATCGGGCAAAAAACCTAGGACTAGTTCGCAAAAGTAGGTTTTTAACATATTAATGAATAATTAATGAACAGTTTGATTGACAGCAATGGTTCTTGAGGCAAAGTTGTTCAGGATGAGGAGATCTATCAAATGATATGCATATTGTGTGGATATTTGTAACACCATGTGATTACAGAGCCGTAAAACTCGTTAGCGCCAACTAGTGGCCGATTTCTTTCAAAATTCTTACAGACCTTTAGGGCCATGAGCCGAACATGCCCATTGAGTTTCGTTCCGATCGGCCTCCGTTAACCTTGTCTAATAGGTGCTCAAACTTCGTTGGCCGATGGCGGCCATGTTTTTTGAGATACGCCAATGTCCTCATACACATACATGGCACCTTGGACCAAGACACTGCATACCAATTTTCAAGTCAATCGGACTAACGGTCAGGTGGTTATAGCCTGTTTTATGTTTTATTCATTTTATAGCGCCACCATGAGGCCAATCGTCGCGATTTTTTTACTGTGACCCCAGAGTAAGCTCATACACATGTGTACCAAGTTTGGTGAAGATACCTCATTTACATCGGGAGTTATAGCCATTTTAGTAAAATAGGCCCCTCCCACAACGTACGTTTTGGCGCCCCTTAGCGACCGTGAATCGAAATTTCCACTTTTTTTCGATAATTATTGATATTCAGTCTCCAGAGAACATTTCTGCACTAGTTTGGTTCCAATCGGGCAAAAAACCAGGGACTAGTTCGCAAAAGTAGATTTTTGACAAAATTCAAAATGGCGGAAAATCTATCATGGCGGAAATGAAATCGGAGATATACGTTTTGTTCGTCAGGCGTCCAGCTTTCCAATGATATAAGACACTTGAGTCTACGACATACGGTCTAGGAGTTATGAGCAGTTTCGCGCTTTTGGTTGTTATAGCGCCACCTATGGGCCAATCGGGGTCATAATCTCTGAACCTTTCCTCGATTTTTGTACTACCATCTGTCAAAGTTTCAAAGTTCCAGCTCTTACGGTTTGGGCTGCACGATGCGTTTTACGGCAGAATAATAATAATAATAATAATAATAAAAATCAGCACAATTACAATAGGGTTTCAGCACTTCGTGCTTGAACCCCTAATAATTAAAGCTGCAAGCAGCATTTATCGGGGTTCAAGCAGTTAAGGCCTTTAAGGCATTTAAGCACAAAAGCATCAAAAGTTATTAAGATTTATTTAGCAAGCATGTAACCACTGACATAATAGATGGAAAAGACCATTTACAGCCAATACAGGCAATTTGCCATGGGATATATATGGTTTTAAAGCTTTTTAACAGTTATAGCGCCACCTATGGCACTAGAAGACCACTTATTGGCTCACTTTCACTTTAAACCAGTTTTCTGCACTAAAGCAAACCAGTTTTTCCATGTTAACTCAATGCATGCTTACACACACACACACACACACACACACACACACACACACACACACACACACACACACACACACACACACACACACATACACACACACACACACACATACACACACAGCATAGTTAACCATGATTTACCATGATATACCACGTTGTAGTATTATTTACCAGGAGATAAACGACAATCTAGTATTATTTACTTTGATTTACCATGTTTCTAGCCTGATTTATCACATTACTAGCAATTATTTGAAGTGTCAGTGCAAATAAAGTGATTAACACTGACAAAATATGATTGTGTTATAATAGTTATTGCTATATAAGTGATTTTTTTAGTGTGTATTCAAGTATGAATGCAAGCACATGTTGAAATATTTCATTAATAAGTAGAATGGCCAGCAGAGGGCAGTAGAAGACCACTTATTGGCTCACTTTCACTTTAAACCAGTTTTCTGCACTAAAGCAAACCAGTTTATCCATGTTAACTCAATGCATGCTTACACACACACACACACACACACACACACACACACACACACACACACACACACACACACACACACACACACACACACACACACACACACACACACAGCATAGTTAACCATGATTTACCATGATTTACCACATTACTAGCAATTATTTGAAGTGTCAGTGCAAATAAAGTGATTAACACTGACAAAATATGATTGTGTTATAATAGTTATTGCTATATAAGTGATTTTTAGTGTGTATTCAAGTATAAATGCAAGCACATGTGGAAAAATTTAATTAATAAGTAGAATGGCCAGCAGAGGGCAGTAGAAGACCACTTATTGGCTCACTTTCACTTTAAACCTCATGATTTTGACCAGTTTTCTGCACTAAAGCAAACCAGTGTTTCCATGTTAACTCAATAATGCATACTTGCTACATATGCTACACACAATAATGCTACACACACACACACACACACACACACACACACACACACACACACACACACACAAATGTTTCAGTGATATTGGTGTCACATTCACCTTCATCACATTCACCTTCTGTCTTCATCACATTCACCATCTGTCGTCATCACCTGCACCTGCTCCTCATCACCCTCCTCATCATCACCTGCTCCTCATCATCATAACCGTCACCTGTTGTCCTTGTCTTGATCTGTGTATTTAAGTTCCCCTCTCATCCATTATCATTGTCGGTTATTGTTTGTGCACTAGCACTCTGTTATGTTTGTTTTCATGTTGGAAAATAAAACCTTTGTTATATTTGTACCACACACACACACACACACACACACACACACACACACACACACACACACACACACACACACACACACACAAATGTTTCA
Source organism: Scardinius erythrophthalmus (assembly GCF_964197995.2). Classification (NCBI taxonomy): domain Eukaryota; kingdom Metazoa; phylum Chordata; class Actinopteri; order Cypriniformes; family Leuciscidae; genus Scardinius; species Scardinius erythrophthalmus. Next base: position 18,635 of record NW_028296372.1, read on the forward strand.
GTGATATTGGTGTCACATTCACTTTCATCACATTCACCTTCTGTCTTCATCACATTCACCATCTGTCGTCATCACCTGCACCTGCTCCTCATCACCCTCCTCATCATCACCTGCACCTCATCATCATAACCGTCACCTGTTGTCCTTGTCTTGATCTGTGTATTTAAGTTCCCCTCTCATCCATTATCATTGTCGGTTATTGTTTGTGCACTAGCACTCTGTTATGTTTGTTTTCATGTTGGAAAATAAAACCTTTGTTATATTTGTACCACACACACACACACACACACACACACACACACACACACACACACACACACACCATCATTTATCATGATTTACCATGGCTGATACCAATACCAATATGAGAAAATGACTATTTTAAACAGCAGGGGGCAGTAAAATACCACTTATTGGCTTAACATGCCATTAAATCATATCATTTTCACCTTTTTAACTGTTATAGAGGCAAATTTTGTCCGATCTGTCTGAAAATGTTCATGCTTGTTCAGGGTGATATTTCACACGTTCTGACTTGTTTTTAAGAAGGTCTGAGCATTGATTAAAGAGATATAGGCTTTCGGGGACACTTGGTAAAGGCCAGATTTTGAAGTGAACCTATTATAGCTATCCAAATGAAGTAGTTCAACTTTTTCTGACAATTATTGATCTAGTGAGTCCAGAGAATTCTATTGCACTAGTTTTGAACATTATGATATGAAAATTATATGATCAGACATGGAAAAGACCATTTACAGCCAATACAGGCAGTTTACCATAGGAAATATATGGTTTTAAAGCTTTTTAACAGTTATAGCGCCAACTATTGTCCAATCTCCATAAAATTTTGCAAGCTTGTTTGTGATGTTATGACACATATGCTCACCAATTTTTGTGAAGTTCTGAGTTTTCATTTAGGATTTATAGGCTTTTGAGTGTATTTTGCCACACCCATTTTATAAATGACCCTATTACAGCCAGAAAAATACAAAAGTTCAACTTTTTTTTGATAATTATTGATCTAGAGAGTCCATAGAATTGTCCTAGACTGGTCTGGTTCCGATCGGGCAAAAAACCAGGGACTAGTTCGCAAAAGTAGGTTTTTAACATAATTACGAATATTTAATGAACGGTTTGATTGACAGCAATGGTTCTAGAGGCAAAGTTGTTCAGCATGAGCAGATCTATCAGATGATATGCATTTTGTGACGATAAGTGTAACACCACGTGATTACAGAGCCATAAAACTCGTTAGCGCCAACTAGTGGCCGATTTCTTTCAAAACTCTTAGAGACCTCTAGGGCCATGAGTCGAACATGCCCATCGAGTTTCGTTCCGATCGGCCTCCGTTAACCTTGTCTAATAGGTGCTCAAATTTCATTGGTCGATGGCGGCCATGTTTTTCGAGATACGCCAATGTCCTCATAGACATACATGGTACCTTGGACCAAGACACTGCATACCAATTTTCAAGTCAATCGGACTAACGGTCACGTGGTCATAGCCGTTTTCATGTTTTTTTCATGTTATAGCGCCACCTAGTAATCAATCGTCGCGATTTTTTTACTGTGACCCCAGATTGAACTCATACACATGTGCACCAAGTTTGGTGAAGATATCTAATTTCATTCTCGAGTTATAGCCATTTTAGTAAAATAGGCTCCTCCCACAACATTAATTTATCACCCCCCGGCGATCAGGAATCGAAATTTCGACTTTTTTTCGATAATTATTGATATTCAGACTCCAGAGAACATTTCTGCACTGTTTTGGATCCAATTGGACAAAAAACCTAGGACTAGTTCGCAAAAGTAGGTTTTTAACTAAATTCAAAATGGCGGACAATTTGCATACAGGAAATGAAATCGGAGATATACGTTTTGACCTTCAGGTTTCCAGCTTTCCAGTGATATAAGACACTTGAGTCTACGTCATACGGTCTAGGAGTTATGAGCAGTTTCGCGCTTTTGGTTGCTATAGCGCCACCTATGGGCCAATTGGGGTCATATTCTCTGAACCTCTCCTCGATTTTTGTACTACCATCTGGCAAAGTTTCAAAGCTCCAGCTCTTACGGTTTGGGCTGCACGATGAGTTTTACGGCAGAAGAAAAATAATAATAATAATAATAATAATAATAATAATAATAATAAAAATCAGTACAATTACAATAGGGTTTCAGCACTTCGTGCTTGAACCCCTAATTAAAGCTGCAAGCAGCATTTATCGGGGTTCAAGCATTTAAGGCCTTTAGGCACATAAGCATTTAAGACATTAAGATTTATTTAGAAAGCTTTTAACCACTGAAATAATAGATGGAAAAGTCCATTTACAGCCAATACAGGCAATTTACCATAGGAAATATGTGTTTTTTAAAGCTTTTTAACAGTTATAGCACCATCTATAGTCCGATCTCCATGAAATTTTGCATGCTTGTTAATGATGTTATGGCACATAAGCTCACCAATTTTCGTGAAGTTCTGAGTTTTTGTTTAGGATTTATAGGCTTTTGAGTGCATTTTGCCACGCCCATTTTCTTTATGACCCAATATACCCATGCGAAAAATGCAAAAGTTCAACTTTTTTTTGATAATTATTGATCTTGAGAGTCCATAGAATTGTCCTAGACTCGTTTGGTTCTGATCGGGCGAAAAACCTAGGACTAGTTCGCAAAAGTAGGTTTTTAACATAATTACGAATATTTAATGAACGGTTTGATTGACAGCAATGGTTCTTGAGGCAAAGTTGTTCAACAAGAGGAGATCTATCAAATGGTATGCATTTTGTGACAATAAGTGTAACACCACGTGATTACAGAGCCATAAAACTCGTTAGCGCCAACTAGTGGCCGATTTCTTTTAAAATTCTTACAGACCTCTAGGGCCATGAGTCGAACATGCCCACCGAGTTTCGTTCCGATAGGCCTCCGTTAACCTTGTCTAATAGGTGCTCAAACTTCATTGGCCGATGGCGGCCATGTTTTTTGAGATACACCAATGTCCTCATAGACATACATGGCACCTTGGACCAAGACACTGCATACCAATTTTCAAGTCAATCGGACTAACGGTCAGGTGGTTATAGCCTGTTTTATGTTTTTTTCATGTTATAGCGCCACCATGTGACCAATCGCCGCGATTTTTTTACCGTGACCTCATATTGACGTCTTACACATGTGTACCAGGTTTGGTTAAAATACCTCTTTTACTTCTGGAGTTATAGCCATTTTAGTAAAATAGGCTCCTCCCACAACGTTAATTTTGCACCCCCTAGCGACCGTGAATCGAAATTTCAACTTTTTTTTGATAATTATTGATATTCAGACTCCAGAGAACAATTCTGCACTGGTTTGGTTCCGATCGGGCAAAAAACCAGGGACTAGTTCGCAAAAGTAGATTTTCGACAAAATTCAAAATGGCGGAAAATCTATCATGGCGGAAATAAAATCGGAGATATACGTTTTGTTCGTCAGGCGTCCAGCTTTCCAATGATATAAGACACTTGAGTCTATGACTTACGGTCTAGGAGTTATGAGCAGTTTCGCGCTTTTGGTTGCTATAGCGCCACCTATGGGCCAATCGGGGTCATAATTTGATAACCTCTCCTCGATTTTTGTACTACCATATGGCAAAGTTTCAAAGCTCTAGCCCTTACGGTTTGGGCTGCACGATGCGTTTTACGGCAGAATAATAATAATAATAATAATAATAAAAATCAGCACAATTACAATAGGGTTTCAGCACTTCGTGCTTGAACCCCTAATAATTAAAGCTGCAAGCAGCATTTATCGGGGTTCAAGCAGTTAAGGCCTTTAAGCACAAAAGCATCAAAAGTTATTAAGTTTTATTTAGCAAGCATGTAACCACTGAAATAATAGATGGAAAAGACCATTTACAGCCAATACATACAATGTACCATAGGAAATCTATGGTTTTAAAGCTTTTTAACAGTTATAGCGCCACCTATGGACCGATCTCCATGACATTTTGCATGCTTGTTAAGGATGTTATGTCACATATTCTCACCAATTTTTGTGAAGTTCTGAGTTTTCATTTAGGATTTATAGGCTTTTGAGTGTATTTTGCCACGCCCATTTTATAAATGACCCTATTACAGCCATCCAAATGCAAAAGTTAAACTTTTTTTTGATAATTATTGATCTAGAGAGTCCAGAGAATTGTCCTAGACTGGTCTGGTTCCAATCGGGCAAAAAACCTAGGACTAGTTCGCAAAAGTAGGTTTTAGACATATTCGTGAATATTTAATGAACGGTTTGATTGACAGCAATGGTTCTTGAGGCAAAGTTGTTCAGCATGAGCAGATCTATCAAATGATATGCATTTTGTGACAATAAGTGTAACACCACGTGATTACAGAGCCATAAAACTCGTTAGCGCCAACTAGTGGCCGATTTCTTTCAAAATTCTTACAGACCTATTGGGCCATGAGTCGAACATGCCCATCGAGTTTCGTTCCGATCGGCCTCCGTTAACCTTGTCTAATAGTTGCTCAAATTTCATTGGCCAATGGCGGCCATGTTTTTTGAGATACGCCAATATCCTTTTAGACATACATGGCCCCTTGGGCCAAGACACTGCGTACCAAATTTCAAGTCAATCGGACTAACGGTCAGGCGTCTATATGTTTTTTTTGTTTTATAGCCCCACCATGTGGCCAATCGACGCAATTTTTTTACTGTGACCTCAAATTGACCTCCTACACATGTGTACCAAGTTTGGTGAAGTTTACTGAATTACTTCTTGAGTTATAGCCATTTTAGTAAAATAGGCTCCTCCCACAACGTTAATTTTGCACCCCCTAGCGACCGTGAATCGAAATTTCAACATTTTTTCGATAATTATTGATCTTCAGACACCAGAGAACAATTCTGCACTGGTTTGGTTCCGATCGGGCGAAAAACCAGGGACTAGTTCGTAAAAGTAGGTTTTCAACAAAATTCAAAATGGCGGAAAATCTATCATGGCGGAAATAAAATCGGAGATATACGTTTTGTTCGTCAGGCGTCCAGCTTTCCAATGATATAAGACACTTGAGTCTATGACTTACGGTCTAGGAGTTATGAGCAGTTTCGCGCTTTTGGTCGCTATAGCGCCACCTATGGGCCAATCGGGCTCATAATTTGATAACCTCTCCTCGATTTTTGTACTACCATCTGGCAAAGTTTCAAAGCTCCAGCTCTTACGGTTTGGGCTGCACGATGCGTTTTAGCGGAGAAGAAAAATAATAATAATAATAAAAATCAGTACAATTACAATAGGGTTTCAGCACTTCGTGCTTGAACCCCTAAAAATCAGCACAATTACAATAGGGTTTCAGCACTTCGTGCTTGAACCCCTAATAATAATTAAAGCTGCAAGCAGCATTTATCGGGGTTCAAGCAGTTAAGGCCTTTAAGGCATTTAAGCACAAAAGCATCAAAAGTTATTAAGATTTATTTAGCAAGCATGTAACCACTGACATAATAGATGGAAAAGACCATTTACAGCCAATACAGGCAATTTGCCATGGGATATATATGGTTTTAAAGCTTTTTAACAGTTATAGCGCCACCTATGCTCCGATCTCCATAGAATTGTTTACTGTGACCTCAAATTGAACCCATACACATGTGTACTGAGTTTGGTAAAGATATCTCATTTACTTCTTGAGTTATAGCCATTTGAGTAAAATAGGCTTCTCCCACAACGATTTGCCACATTCTAGAATTATTTAATATGATTCTAGCATGATTTACTATCATATACCATGTTCCAGAATGATTTATTAGGATTCTAGCATGATTTACCTTGATACACCTCATTTCAGTATTATTTACTATGATTTACAATGTTTCTAGCATGATTAACCACATTACTAGCAGATATGTGAAGTGTCAGTGCAAATGAGGTGATGAACACTGACAAAATATTATTGTGTTATAATAGTTAGTTATATACGTGATTTTTAGTGTGTGTCCAAGTATGAATGCAAAAGCACATGTAAAATATTTCATTATTAAGTAGAATGGCCAGCAGAGGGCAGTAGAAGACCACTTATTGGCTCACTTTCACTTTAAACCAGTTTTCTGCACTAAAGCAAACCAGTTTTTCCATGTTAACTCAATGCATGCTTACACACACACACACACACACACACACACACACACACACACACAAACACACACACACACACACACACACACACACACACACACACATACACACACAGCATAGTTAACCATGATTTACCATGATATACCACGTTCTAGTATTATTTACCAGGAGATAAACGACAATCTAGGATTATTTACTTTGATTTACCATGTTTCTAGCCTGATTTATCACATTACTAGCAATTATTTGAAGTGTCAGTGCAAATAAAGTGGTTAACACTGACAAAATATGATTGTGTTATAATAGTTATTGCTATATAAGTGATTTTTTTAGTGTGTATTCAAGTATGAATGCAAGCACATGTTGAAATATTTCATTAATAAGTAGAATGGCCAGCAGAGGGCAGTAGAAGACCACTTATTGGCTCACTTTCACTTTAAACCAGTTTTCTGCACTAAAGCAAACCAGTTTATCCATGTTAACTCAATGCATGCTTACACACACACACACACACACACACACACACACACACACACACACACACACAGCATAGTTAACCATGATTTACCACATTACTAGCAATTATTTGAAGTGTCAGTGCAAATAAAGTGATTAACACTGACAAAATATGATTATGTTATAATAGTTATTGCTATATAAGTGATTTTTAGTGTGTATTCAAGTATAAATGCAAGCACATGTGGAAAAATTTAATTAAGTAGAATGGCCAGCAGAGGGCAGTAGAAGACCACTTATTGGTTCACTTTCACTTTAAACCTCATGATTTTGACCAGTTTTCTGCACTAAAGCAAACCAGTGTTTCCATGTTAACTCAATAATGCATACTTGCTACATATGCTACACACAATAATGCTACACACACACACACACACACACACACACACACAAATGTTTCAGTGATATTGGTGTCACATTCACCTTCATCACATTCACCTTCTGTCTTCATCACATTCACCATCTGTCGTCATCACCTGCACCTGCTCCTCATCACCCTCCTCATCATCACCTGCTCCTCATCATCATAACCGTCACCTGTTGTCCTTGTCTTGATCTGTGTATTTAAGTTCCCCTCTCATCCATTATCATTGTCGGTTATTGTTTGTGCACTAGCACTCTGTAATGTTTGTTTTCATGTTGGAAAATAAAACCTTTGTTATATTTGTACCACACACACACACACACACACACACACACACACACACACACACACACACACACACACACACACACACACACACACACACCATCATTTATCATGATTTACCATGGCTGATACCAATACCAATATGAGAAAATGACTATTTTAAACAGCAGGGGGCAGTAAAATACCACTTATTGGCTTAACATGCCATTAATTCATATCATTTTCACCTTTTTAACTGTTATAGAGGCAAATTTTGTCCGATCTGTCTGAAAATTTTCATGCTTGTTCAGGGTGATATTTCACACGTTCTGACTTGTTTTTAAGAAGGTCTGAGCATTGATTAAAGAGATATAGGCTTTCGGGGACACTTGGTAAAGGCCAGATTTTGAAGTGAACCTATTATAGCTATCCAAATGAAGTAGTTCAACTTTTTCTGACAATTATTGATCTAGTGAGTCCAGAGAATTGTATTGCACTAGTTTTGAACATTATGATATGAAAATTATATGATCAGAGATGGAAAAGACCATTTACAGCCAATACAGGCAGTTTACCATAGGAAATATATGATTTTAAAGCTTTTTAACAGTTATAGCGCCACCTATCGTCCGATCTCCATAGAATTTTTCATGCTTGTTAATGATGTTATGTCACATATGCTGACCAATTTTTGTGAAGTTCTGAGTTTTTATTTAGGATTTATAGGCTTTTTAATGTATTTTGACACGCCCATTTTATAAATTACCCTATTACAGCCATCCAAATGCAAAAGTTCAACTTTTTTTTGATAATTATTGATCTAGAGAGTCCAGAGAATTGTCATAGACTGGTCTGATTCCGATCGGGCAAAAAACCTAGGACTAGTTCGCAAAAGTAGGTTATTAACATATTAATGAATAATTAATGAACAGTTTGATTGACAGCAATGGTTCTTGAGGCAAAGTTGTTCAGGATGAGGAGATCTATCAAATGATATGCATATTGTGTGGATATTTGTAACACCACGTGATTACAGAGCCGTAAAACTCGTTAGCGCCAACTAGTGGCCGATTTCTTTCAAAATTCTTACAGACCTTTAGGGCCATGAGCCGAACATGCCCATCGAGTTTCGTTCCGATCGGCCTCCGTTAACCTTGTCTAATAGGTGCTCAAACTTCGTTGGCCAATGGCGGCCATGTTTTTTGAGATACGCCAATGTCCTCATAGACATACATGGCACCTTGGACCAAGACACTGCATACCAATTTTCAAGTCAATCGGACTAACGGTCAGGTGGTTATAGCCTGTTTTATGTTTTTTTCATTTTATAGCGCCACCATGAGGCCAATCGTCGCGATTTTTTTACTGTGACCCCAGAGTAAGCTCATACACATGTGTACCAAGTTTGGTGAAGATACCTCATTTACATCGGGAGTTATAGCCATTTTAGTAAAATAGGCCCCTCCCACAACGTACGTTTTGGCGCCCCTTAGCGACCATGAATCGAAATTTCCACTTTTTTTCGATAATTATTGATAATCAGTCTCCAGAGAACATTTCTGCACTAGTTTGGTTCCAATCGGGCAAAAAACCAGGGACTAGTTCGCAAAAGTAGATTTTTAACAAAATTTAAAATGGCGGAAAATCTATCATGGCGGAAATGAAATCGGAGATATACGTTTTGTTCGTCAGGCGTCCAGCTTTCCAATGATATAAGACACTTGAGTCTACGACATACGGTCTAGGAGTTATGAGCAGTTTCGCGCTTTTGGTTGTTATAGCGCCACCTATGGGCCAATCGGGGTCATAATCTCTGAACCTTTCCTCGATTTTTGTACTACCATCTGTCAAAGTTTCAAAGTTCCAGCTCTTACGGTTTGGGCTGCACGATGCGTTTTACGGCGGAATAATAATAATAATAATAATAATAATAATAATTAAAGCTGCAAGCAGCATTTATCGGGGTTCAAGCAGTTAAAGCCTTTTAAGCATTTAAGCACAAAAGCATCAAAAGTTAAGATTTATTTAGCAAGCATGTAACCACGGACATAATAGATGGAAAAGACCATTTACAGCCAATACAGGCAGTTTACCATGGGATATATATGGTTTTAAAGCTTTTTAACAGTTATAGCGCCACCTATGGTCCGATCTCCATAGAATTGTTTACTGTGACCTCAAATTGAACCCATACACATGTGTACTGAGTTTGGTGAAGATATCTCATTTACTTCTTGAGTTATAGCCATTTTAGTAAAATAGGCTCCTCCCACAACAATTTAGCACATTCTAGTATTATTTACTATGATTCTAGCATGATTTGCCATATTCTAGCATAATTTACCATGATATACTACATTCTAGTATGATTTACCATTGTTTACTGTGATTCTAGCATGGATTACCATAGTTTATCATGATTTATCATAGTTTACCATGATTTACCCTGTTCTAGCATAGTTTACCATGATTTACCATGTTCTAGCATGATTTACCATGATATACCACATTCTAACATGATTTACCATAGTTTATTATGATTTATCATGGCTTACCATGATTTACCCTGTTCTAGCATAGTTTACCATGATTTACCATGTTCTAGCATGATGTACCATGATATACTATGTTCTAGAATGATGTACCAGGATTGTAGTATGATTTACCTTGATACACCACATTCTAGTATCATTTATTGATTTACCATGTTTTTAGTGTGATTTAACCATGATTTACCACATTGCTAGCAATTATGTGAAGTATCAGTAAAAATGAAGTGATAAACTCTGACAAAATATGATTGTGCTACAATAGTAATTGTTATATAAGTGATTTTTTAGTGTTTTATTGTTATATAAGTGATTTTTAGTGTCTAATGAATGCAAAAGCATATGTGGGTAGACATTAATAAGTAGAATGGCCAGCAGAGGGCAGTAGAAGACCACACATTGGCTCACTTTCACTTTAAACTTCTTGATTTTCACCATTTTTCTGCACTAAAGCAAACCAGTTTTTCCATTTTAAATCCATAATGCATGTTAACACACACACACACACACACACACACACACACAAGACAAATGTTGTTTTTTCAATGCTATTGGGATATGTCATTATGAAAATATATTTGAATGGTCTATAAACATTTCACAAAGTCTTTGTAAGCTATTAATCAGATCATTCAGAATTTATTCAGAAACCTAAGACTACACACACACATTATATTGTAGATACAGACATTTGCAATATATGATGTGATCAAACTGTCAATACTAATAATTTAACAGATGGATTTTTGACTAAATGTAATTGTAAATGTTAAAATAGTGATTTTATAAAGTCTAAATATAAATTATAGAACAATATGACAACATGACTATTTTAAACAGCAGGGGGCAGTAAAATACCACTTCTTGGCTTAATATGTCATTATATTCATATCATTTTCACCTTTTTAACTGTTATAGAGGCAAATTTTGTCAGATCTGTCTGAAAATTTTCATGCATGTTCAGAGTGATATTTCACATGTTCTGACTTGTTTTTAAGAAGGTTTGAACATTCATTAAAGAGATATAGGCTTTCGGGGACACTTGGTAAAGGCCACATTTTGAAGTGAACCTATTATAGCTATCCAAATGAAGTAGTTCAACTTTTTCTGACAATTATTGTTCTAGTGAGTCCAGAGAATTGTATTGCACTAGTTTTTAACATTATGATATGAAAATTATATATTCAGAGATGGAAAAGACCATTTACAGTCAATACAGGCAGTTTACCATAGGAAATATATGGTTTTAAAGATTTTTAACAGTTATAGCGCCACCTATCGTCCGATCTCCATGAAATTTTGCATGCTTGTTAATGATGTTATGTCACATAAGTTCACCAATTTTTGTGAAGTTCTGGGTTTTTATTTAGGATTTATAGGCTTTTTAATGTATTTTTCCATGCCCATTTTATAAATGATCCTATTACAGCCATCCAAATGCAAAAGTTCAACTTTTTTTTGATAATTATTGATCTAGAGAGTCCAGAGAATTGTCCTAGACTGGTCTGGTTCCGATCGGGCAAAAAACCTAGGACTAGTTCGCAAAAGTAGGTTTTAGACATATTCATGAATATTTAATGAACGGTTTGATTGACAGAAATGGTTCTTGAGGCAAAGTTGTTCAGCATGAGCAGGTATATCAAATGATATGCTTTTTGTGACGATAAGTGTAACACCACGTGATTACAGAGCCAAAAAACTCGTTAGCGCCAACTAGTGGCCGATTTCTTTCAAAATTCTTACAGACCTCTAGGGCCATGAGTCGAACATGCCCATCGAGTTTCGTTCCGATCGGCCTCCGTTAACCTTGTCTAATAGGTGCTCAACTTCATTGGCCAATGGCGGCCATGTTTTTTGAGATACGCCAATGTCCTCATAGACATACATGGCACCTTGGACCAAGACACTGCATACCAATTTTCAAGTCAATCGGACTAACGGTCAGGTGGTTATAGCCCTTTTCATGTTTTTTTCATGTTATAGCGCCACCTAGTGTTCAATCGTCGCGATTTTTTTACTGTGACCCCCGAATGAACCCATACACATGTGTACCGAGTTTGGTGAAGCTATCTTATTTACTTTTTAAGTTATAGCCATTTTAGTAAAATAGGCTCCTCCCACAACGATTATTTTGCGCCCCCTAGCGTCCATGAATCGAAATTTCAACATTTTTTCGATAATTATTGATCTTCAGACTCCAGAGAACATTTCTGCACTGGTTTGGCTCCGATCGGGCAAAAAACCAGGGACTAGTTCGCAAAAGTAGATTTTCGACAAAATTCAAAATGGCGGAAAATCTATCATGACGGAAATGAAATCGGAGATATACGTTTTGTTCGTCAGGCGTCCAGCTTTCCAATGATATAAGACACTTGAGTCTGCGACATACGGTCTAGGAGTTATGAGCAGTTTCGCGCTTTTGGTTGCTATAGCGCCACCTATGGGCCAATCGGGGTCATAATCTCTGAACCTCTCCTCGATTTTTGTACTACCATCTGGCAAAGTTTCAATGCTCTAGCCCTTACGGTTTGGGCTGCACGATGCGTTTTACGGCAGAAGAATAATAATAATAATTAAAGCTGCAAGCAGCATTTATCGGGGTTCAAGCATTTAAGGCCTTTAAGCACATAAGCATTTAAGACATTAAGATTTGTTTAGAAAGCTTTTAACCACTGAAATAATAGATGGAAAAGTCCATTTACAGCCAATACAGGCAAGCTTTTTAACAGTTATAGCGCCACCTATAGTCCGATCTCCATGATATTTTGCATGCTTGTTAATGATGTTGTGGCACATATGCTCACCAATTTTCGTGAAGTTCTGAGTTTTCGTTTAGGATTTATAGGCTTTTGAGTGCATTTTGCCACGCCCATTTTCTTTATGACCCAATTATACCCATGCGAAAAATGCAAAAGTTCAACTTTTTTTCGATAATTATTGATCTAGAGAGTCCAGAGAATTGTCCTAGACTGGTCTGGTTCTGATCGGGCGAAAAACCAGGGACTAGTTCGCAAAAGTAGGTTTTTAACATATTCATGAATATTTAATGAACAGTTTGATTGACAGTGATAGTTCTTGAGGCAAAGTTGTTCAGCATGAGCAGATCTATCAAATGATATGCATTTTGTGATGATAAGTGTAACACCACGTGATTACAGAGCCTTAAAACTCGTTAGCGCCAACTAGTGGCCGATTTCTTTCAAAATTCTTACAGACCTCTAGGGGCTTGAGCCGAACATGCCCATCGAGTTTCGCTCCGATCGGACTTCGTTAACGATGCTCAAACCTCATTGGCCAATGGCAGCCATGTTTTTCGAGATACGCCAATATCCTTTTAGACATACATGGCCCCTTGGGCCAAGACACTGCATACCAAATTTCAAGTCATTCGGAAAAACGGTCAGTTGTCTATATGTTTTTATTTGTTTTATAGCGCCACCATGTGGCCAATCGACGCAATTTTTTTACTGTGACCTCAGATTGACCTCTTACACATTTGTTCCAAGTTTGGTGAAGTTTACTTAATTACTTCTTGAGTTATAGCCATTTTAGTAAAATAGGCTCCTCCCACAACGTTAATTTTGCACCCCCTAGCGACCATTAATCGAAATTTCAACTTTTTTTCGATAATTATTGATCTTCAGACTCCAGAGAACAATTCCGCACTGGTTTGGTTCCGATCGGGCGAAAAACCAGGGACTAGTTCGCAAAAGCAGGTTTTTGACAAAATTCAAAATGGCGAAAAATCTATCATGGCGGAAATGAAATCGGAGATATACGTTTTTTTCTTCAGGAGCTCTGGATTTCAATGATATAAGACACTTGAAGCTACGCCTTACGGTCTGGGAGTTCTGAGCAGTTTTGCGCTTTTGATTGCTATAGCGCCACCTATGGGCCGATTGGGCTGAGTCCGTGTATCTGAGTAGCGAGCAATAGTACTACCATCTGGCAAAGTTTCAAGTCTCTAGGTCTTACGGTTTGGGCTGCACGATGCGTTTTATGGCGGAAAAATAATAATAATAATTTATCGGGGTTCAAGCAGTTAAGGCCTTTAAGGCATTTAAGCACAAAAGCATCAAAAGTTATTAAGATTTATTTAGCAAGCATGTAACCACTGACATAATAGATGGAAAAGACCATTTACAGCCAATACAGGCAATTTGCCATGGGATATATATGGTTTTAAAGCTTTTTAACAGTTATAGCGCCACCTATGGTCCGATCTCCATAAAATTGTTTACTGTGACCTCAAATTGAACCCATACACATGTGTACTGAGTTTGGTGAAGATATCTCATTTACTTCTTGAGTTATAGCCATTTGAGTAAAATAGGCTCCTCCCACAACGATTTGCCACATTCTAGAATTATTTAATATGATTCTAGCATGATTTACTATCATATACCATGTTCCAGAATGATTTATTAGGATTCTAGCATGATTTACCTTGATACACCTCATTTCAGTATTATTTACTATGATTTACAATGTTTCTAGCATGATTAACCACATTACTAGCAATTATGTGAAGTGTCAGTGCAAATGAGGTGATGAACACTGACAAAATATTATTGTGTTATAATAGTTAGTTATATACGTGATTTTTAGTGTGTGTCCAAGTATGAATGCAAAAGCACATGTAAAATATTTCATTATTAAGTAGAATGGCCAGCAGAGGGCACTAGAAGACCACTTATTGGCTCACTTTCACTTTAAACCAGTTTTCTGCATTAAAGCAAACCAGTTTTTCCATGTTAACTCAATGCATGCTCACACACACACACACACACACACACACACACACACACACACACACACACACACACACACACACACAGCATAGTTAACCATGATTTACCATGATATACCACGTTCTAGTATTATTTACCAGGAGATAAACGACAATCTAGTATTATTTACTTTGATTTACCATGTTTCTAGCCTGATTTATCACATTACTAGCAATTATTTGAAGTGTCAGTGCAAATAAAGTGATTAACACTGACAAAATATGATTGTGTTATAATAGTTATTGCTATATAAGTGATTTTTAGTGTGTATTCAAGTATAAATGCAAGCACATGTGGAAAAATTTAATTAATAAGTAGAATGGCCAGCAGAGGGCAGTAGAAGACCACTTATTGGCTCACTTTCACTTTAAACCTCATGATTTTGACCAGTTTTCTGCACTAAAGCAAACCAGTGTTTCCATGTTAACTCAATAATGCATACTTGCTACATATGCTACACACAATAATGCTACACACACACACACACACACACACACACACACACACACAAATGTTTCAGTGATATTGGTGTCACATTCACCTTCATCACATTCACCTTCTGTCTTCATCACATTCACCATCTGTCGTCATCACCTGCACCTGCTCCTCATCACCCTCCTCATCATCACCTGCTCCTCATCATCATAACCGTCACCTGTTGTCCTTGTCTTGATCTGTGTATTTAAGTTCCCCTCTCATCCATTATCATTGTCGGTTATTGTTTGTGCACTAGCACTCTGTTATGTTTGTTTTCATGTTGGAAAATAAAACCTTTGTTATATTTGTACCACACACACACACACACACACACACACACACACCATCATTTATCATGATTTACCATGGCTGATACCAATACCAATATGAGAAAATGACTATTTTAAACAACAGGGGGCAGTAAAATACCACTTATTGGCTTAACATGCCATTAATTCATATCATTTTCACCTTTTTAACTGTTATAGAGGCAAATTTTGTCCGATCTGTCTGAAAATTTTCATGCTTGTTCAGGGTGATATTTCACACGTTCTGACTTGTTTTTAAGAAGGTCTGAGCATTGATTAAAGAGATATAGGCTTTCGGGGACACTTGGTAAAGGCCAGATTTTGAAGTGAACCTATTATAGCTATCCAAATGAAGTAGTTCAACTTTTTCTGACAATTATTGATCTAGTGAGTCCAGAGAATTGTATTGCACTAGTTTTGAACATTATGATATGAAAATTATATGATCAGAGATGGAAAAGACCATTTACAGCCAATCCAGGCAGTTTACCATAGGAAATATATGATTTTAAAGCTTTTTAACAGTTATAGCGCCACCTATCGTCCGATCTCCATAGAATTTTTCATGCTTGTTAATGATGTTATGTCACATATGCTGACCAATTTTTGTGAAGTTCTGAGTTTTTATTTAGGATTTATAGGCTTTTTAATGTATTTTGACACGCCCATTTTATAAATTACCCTATTACAGCCATCCAAATGCAAAAGTTCAACTTTTTTTTGATAATTATTGATCTAGAGAGTCCAGAGAATTGTCCTAGACTGGTCTGGTTCCGATCGGGCAAAAAACCTAGGACTAGTTCGCAAAAGTAGGTTTTTAACATATTAATGAATAATTAATGAACGGTTTGATCGACAGCAATGGTTCTTGAGGCAAAGTTGTTCAGGATGAGGAGATTTATCAAATGATATGCATATTGTGTGGATATTTGTAACACCACGTGATTACAGAGCCGTAAAACTCGTTAGCGCCAACTAGTGGCCGATTTCTTTCAAAATTCTTACAGACCTTTAGGGCCATGAGCCGAACATGCCCATTGAGTTTCGTTCCGATCGGCCTCCGTTAACCTTGTCTAATAGGTGCTCAAACTTCGTTGGCCGATGGCGGCCATGTTTTTTGAGATACGCCAATGTCCTCATACACATACATGGCACCTTGGACCAAGACACTGCATACCAATTTTCAAGTCAATCGGACTAACGGTCAGGTGGTTATAGCCTGTTTTATGTTTTTTTCATTTTATAGCGCCACCATGAGGCCAATCGTCGCGATTTTTTTACTGTGATCCCAGAGTAAGCTCATACACATGTGTACCAAGTTTGGTGAAGATACCTCATTTACATCGGGAGTTATAGCCATTTTAGTAAAATAGGCCCCTCCCACAACGTACGTTTTGGCGCCCCTTAGCGACCGTGAATCGAAATTTCCACTTTTTTTCGATAATTATTGATATTCAGTCTCCAAAGAACATTTCTGCACAAGTTTGGTTCCAATCGGGCAAAAAACCAGGGACTAGTTCGCAAAAGTAGATTTTTGACAAAATTCAAAATGGCGGAAAATCTATCATGGCGGAAATGAAATCGGAGATATACGTTTTGTCCGTCAGGCGTCCAGCTTTCCAATGATATAAGACACTTGAGTCTACGACATACGGTCTAGGAGTTATGAGCAGTTTCGCGCTTTTGGTTGTTATAGCGCCACCTATGGGCCAATCGGGGTCATAATCTCTGAACCTTTCCTCGATTTTTGTACTACCATCTGTCAAAGTTTCAAAGTTCCAGCTCTTACGGTTTGGGCTGCACGATGCGTTTTACGGCGGAATAATAATAATAATAATTAAGGCCTTTAGGCACATAAGCATTTAAGACATTAAGATTTATTTAGAAAGCTTTTAACCACTGAAATAATAGATGGAAAAGTCCATTTACAGCCAATACAGGCAATTTACCATAGGAAATATGTGTTTTTTAAAGCTTTTTAACAGTTATAGCACCATCTATAGTCCGATCTCCATGAAATTTTGCATGCTTGTTAATGATGTTATGGCACATAAGCTCACCAATTTTCGTGAAGTTCTGAGTTTTTGTTTAGGATTTATAGGCTTTTGAGTGCATTTTGCCACGCCCATTTTCTTTATGACCCAATATACCCATGCGAAAAATGCAAAAGTTCAACTTTTTTTTGATAATTATTGATCTTGAGAGTCCATAGAATTGTCCTAGACTCGTTTGGTTCTGATCGGGCGAAAAACCTAGGACTAGTTCGCAAAAGTAGGTTTTTAACATAATTACGAATATTTAATGAACGGTTTGATTGACAGCAATGGTTCTTGAGGCAAAGTTGTTCAACAAGAGGAGATCTATCAAATGGTATGCATTTTGTGACAATAAGTGTAACACCACGTGATTACAGAGCCATAAAACTCGTTAGCGCCAACTAGTGGCCGATTTCTTTTAAAATTCTTACAGACCTCTAGGGCCATGAGTCGAACATGCCCACCGAGTTTCGTTCCGATAGGCCTCCGTTAACCTTGTCTAATAGGTGCTCAAACTTCATTGGCCGATGGCGGCCATGTTTTTTGAGATACACCAATGTCCTCATAGACATACATGGCACCTTGGACCAAGACACTGCATACCAATTTTCAAGTCAATCGGACTAACGGTCAGGTGGTTATAGCCTGTTTTATGTTTTTTTCATGTTATAGCGCCACCATGTGACCAATCGCCGCGATTTTTTTACCGTGACCTCATATTGACGTCTTACACATGTGTACCAGGTTTGGTTAAAATACCTCTTTTACTTCTGGAGTTATAGCCATTTTAGTAAAATAGGCTCCTCCCACAACGTTAATTTTGCACCCCCTAGCGACCGTGAATCGAAATTTCAACTTTTTTTTGATAATTATTGATATTCAGACTCCAGAGAACAATTCTGCACTGGTTTGGTTCCGATCGGGCAAAAAACCAGGGACTAGTTCGCAAAAGTAGATTTTCGACAAAATTCAAAATGGCGGAAAATCTATCATGGCGGAAATAAAATCGGAGATATACGTTTTGTTCGTCAGGCGTCCAGCTTTCCAATGATATAAGACACTTGAGTCTATGACTTACGGTCTAGGAGTTATGAGCAGTTTCGCGCTTTTGGTTGCTATAGCGCCACCTATGGGCCAATCGGGGTCATAATTTGATAACCTCTCCTCGATTTTTGTACTACCATATGGCAAAGTTTCAAAGCTCTAGCCCTTACGGTTTGGGCTGCACGATGCGTTTTACGGCAGAATAATAATAATAATAATAATAATAAAAATCAGCACAATTACAATAGGGTTTCAGCACTTCGTGCTTGAACCCCTAATTAAAGCTGCAAGCAGCATTTATCGGGGTTCAAGCAGTTAAGGCCTTTAAGGCCTTTAAGCACAAAAACATCAAAAGACATCAAGTTTTATTTAGCAAGCATGTAACCACTGACATCATAGATGGAAAATACCATGTTTTAGCATGATTTACCATGATTTACCATGATTTACCCTGTTCTAGCATAGTTGACCATGAATTTATCTTAGTTTACCTTGATTTACCATGTTCTAGCATGATTTACCATGATATACCACATTGTAGCATGATTTACTATAGTTTATCATGATTTACCATGGTTTACCATGATTTACCATGGTTTACCATGATTTACCCTGTTCTAGCATAGTTTACCATGATTTACCATGGTTTACCATTATTTACCCTGTTCTAGCATGATTTACCATAATATACCACGTTCTAGAATGATTTATCAGGATTCTAGCATGATTTACCTTGATACACCACATTTTAGATTTATTTACTATGATTTACCATGCTTCTAGCGTGATTTACCATGATTTACAACACGTGAAGTGTCAGTGCAAATGAAGTGATAAACACTGACAAAATATGATTTTGTTATAATAGTTATTGTTATATAAGTGATTTTATAAGTGTCTAGAGTGACGCAAAATCACCTGTGAAAAGACTTCATTAATAAGTAGAATGGCCAGCAGAGGGCACTAGAAGACCACTTATTGGCTCAGGTTCACTTTAAATTTCATTATTTTCACCAGTTTTCTCCACTAAAGCTAAACACGGAATGGTTGCAGGAAGGCACGCGGAGACAAGGATGAACATACAAGATGCAGGTTTAATAGGAATTAAACTCAGGATATCGGAACAGGCAGCAACACACTCTAATTACAGCATAGAACTGACAAAGAACAAGGCAAAACTCAGGGCTTAAATACATGGGAGAACTGATCAGGGAAACAAGACACAGCTGACAAGACTAACGAGGAAACAGGTGTGACAGATGCACTAAATGACAGTTACCGTGGAAACCAAGGAGTGGCGGGAAAACAGAACAAAGGAAGACATGTGATCAGAGACAACAATACTCAGACAGAACACAACTGTGACAAAAGCAAACCAGTTTTACCATTTTAACTTAATGCATGCTTACACACACACACACACACACACACACACACACACACACACACACACACAAAGACAAATGTTGTTGTTGTTGTTTTTTCAATGCTATTGGGATATGTCATTATGAAAATATATTTGAATGGTCAATTAACATTTCACAAAGTCTTTGTAAGCTATTAATCAGACGATTCAGAATTTATTCAGAAACCTAAGACTACACACACATTATGTTGTAGATACAGACA
The DNA here is from genome assembly GCF_964197995.2 of Scardinius erythrophthalmus. Taxonomy (NCBI): domain Eukaryota; kingdom Metazoa; phylum Chordata; class Actinopteri; order Cypriniformes; family Leuciscidae; genus Scardinius; species Scardinius erythrophthalmus. Next base: position 38,723 of record NW_028296372.1, read on the forward strand.
GTTGAACTATATGATGTGATCAAACTGTCAGTACTAATACTTTAACAGATAGATTTTGACTAAATGTAATTGTAAATGTTAAAATAGGGATTTTATAAAGTCTAAATATAAATTATAGAACAATATGACAAAATTCCTATTTTAAACAGCAGGGGGCAGTAAAATATCACTTATTGGCTTAACATGCCATTATATTCATATCATTTTCACCTTTTTAACTGTTATAGAGGCAAATTTTGTCCGATCTGTCTGAAAATTTTCATGCATGTTTAGAGTGATATTTCACATGTTCTGACTTGTTTTTAAGAAGGTCTGAGTAATTCATTAAAGAGATATAGGCTTTCGGGGACACTTGGTAAAGGCTACATTATGAAGTGAACCTATTATAGCTATCCAAATGAAGTAGTTCAACTTTTTCTGACAATTATTGATCTAGTGAGTCCAGAGAATTGTATTGCACTAGTTTTGAACATTATGATATGAAAATTATATGATCAGAGATGGAAAAGACCATTTACAGCCAATACAGGCAGTTTACCATAGGAAATATATGGTTTTAAAGCTTTTTAACAGTTATAGCGCCACCTATCGTCCGATCTCCATAAAATTTTGCATGCTTGTTAATGATGTTATGTCACATATGCTGACCAATTTTTGTGAAGTTCTGCATTTTCATTTATGATTTATAGGCTTTTGACTGTATTTTGCCACGCCCATTTTATAAATGACCCTATTACAGCCATCCAAATGCAAAAGTTCAACTTTTTTTTGATAATTATTGATCTAGAGAGTCCAGAGAATTGTCCTAGACTGGTCTGGTTCCGATCGGGCGAAAAACCTAGGACTAGTTCGCAAAAGTAGGTTTTAGACATATTCGTGAATATTTAATGAACGGTTTGATTGACAGCAATGGTTCTTGAGGCAAAGTTGTTCAGCATGAGCAGATCTATCAAATGATATGCATATTGTGTGGATGAGTGTAACACCACGTGATTACAGAGCCATAAAACTCGTTAGCGCCAACTAGTGGCTGATTTCTTTCAAAATTCTTACAGACCTCTAGGGCCATAAGACGAACAAGCCCATCGAGTTTCGTTCCGATCGGCCTCCGTTAACCTTGTCTAATCGGTGCTCAAACTTCATTGGCCGATGGCGGCCATGTTTTTTGAGATACGCCAATGTCCTCATAGACATACATGGCACCTTGGACCAAGACACTGCATACCAATTTTCAAGTCAATCGGACTAACGGTCAGGTGGTTATAGCCTGTTTTATGTTTTTTTCATGTTATAGCGCCACCATGTGGCCAATCGCCGCGATTTTTTTACTGTGACCTCAGATTGACCTCTTACACATGTGTACCAAGTTTGGTTAAAATACCTCTTTTACTTCTGGAGTTATAGCCATTTTAGTAAAATAGGCTCCTCCCACAACGTTAATTTTGCACCCCCTAGCAACCATGAATCGAAATTTCAACTTTTTTTCGATAATTATTGATCTTCAGACTCCATAGAACAATTCTGCACTGGTTTGTTTCCGATCGGGCGAAAACCCAGGGACTAGTTCGCAAAAGTAGATTTTCGACAAAATTCAAAATGGCGGAAAATCTATCATGGCGGAAATAAAATCGGAGATATACGTTTTGTTCGTCAGGCGTCCAGCTTTCCAATGATATAAGACACTTGAGTCTATGACTTACGGTCTAGGAGTTATGAGCAGTTTCGCGCTTTTGGTTGCTATAGCGCCACCTATGGGCCAATCGGGGTCATAATTTGATAACCTCTCCTCGATTTTTGTACTACCATATGGCAAAGTTTCAAAGCTCTAGCCCTTACGGTTTGGGCTGCACGATGCGTTTTACGGCAGAATAATAATAATAATAATAATTAAAGCTGCAAGCAGCATTTATCGGGGTTCAAGCATTTAAGGCCTTTAGGCACATAAGCATTTAAGACATTAAGATTTATTTAGAAAGCTTTTAACCACTGAAATAATAGATGGAAAAGTCCATTTACAGCCAATACAGGCAATTTACCATAGGAAATATGTGTTTTTTAAAGCTTTTTAACAGTTATAGCACCATCTATAGTCCGATCTCCATGAAATTTTGCATGCTTGTTAATGATGTTATGGCACATAAGCTCACCAATTTTCGTGAAGTTCTGAGTTTTCGTTTAGGATTTATAGGCTTTTGAGTGCATTTTGCCACGCCCATTTTCTTTATGACCCAATATACCCATGCGAAAAATGCAAAAGTTCAACTTTTTTTTGATAATTATTGATCTTGAGAGTCCATAGAATTGTCCTAGACTCGTTTGGTTCTGATCGGGCGAAAAACCTAGGACTAGTTCGCAAAAGTAGGTTTTTAACATAATTACGAATATTTAATGAACGGTTTGATTGACAGCAATGGTTCTTGAGGCAAAGTTGTTCAACAAGAGGAGATCTATCAAATGGTATGCATTTTGTGACAATAAGTGTAACACCACGTGATTACAGAGCCATAAAACTCGTTAGCGCCAACTAGTGGCCGATTTCTTTTAAAATTCTTACAGACCTCTAGGGCCATGAGTCGAACATGCCCACCGAGTTTCGTTCCGATAGGCCTCCGTTAACCTTGTCTAATAGGTGCTCAAACTTCATTGGCCGATGGCGGCCATGTTTTTTGAGATACACCAATGTCCTCATAGACATACATGGCACCTTGGACCAAGACACTGCATACCAATTTTCAAGTCAATCGGACTAACGGTCAGGTGGTTATAGCCTGTTTTATGTTTTTTTCATGTTATAGCGCCACCATGTGACCAATCGCCGCGATTTTTTTACCGTGACCTCATATTGACGTCTTACACATGTGTACCAGGTTTGGTTAAAATACCTCTTTTACTTCTGGAGTTATAGCCATTTTAGTAAAATAGGCTCCTCCCACAACGTTAATTTTGCACCCCCTAGCGACCGTGAATCGAAATTTCAACTTTTTTTTGATAATTATTGATATTCAGACTCCAGAGAACAATTCTGCACTGGTTTGGTTCCGATCGGGCAAAAAACCAGGGACTAGTTCGCAAAAGTAGATTTTCGACAAATTCAAAATGGCGGAAAATCTATCATGGCGGAAATAAAATCGGAAGATATACGTTTTGTTCGTCAGGCGTCCAGCTTTCCATGAATAAGACACTTGAGTCTATGACTTACGGTCTAGGAGTTATGAGCAGTTTCGCGCTTTTGGTTGCTATAGCGCCACCTATGGGCCAATCGGGGTCATAATTTGATAACCTCTCCTCGATTTTTGTACTACCATATGGCAAAGTTTCAAAGCTCTAGCCCTTACGGTTTGGGCTGCACGAGCGTTTTACGGCAGAATAAATAATAATAATAATAATTAAAGCTGCAAGCAGCATTTATCGGGGTTCAAGCATTTAAGGCCTTTAGGCACATAAGCATTTAAGACATTAAGATTTATTTAGAAAGCTTTTAACCACTGAAATAATAGATGGAAAAGTCCATTTACAGCCAATACAGGCAATTTTACCATAGGAAATATGTGTTTTTTAAAGCTTTTTAACAGTTATAGCACCATCTATAGTCCGATCTCCATGAAATTTTTGCATGCTTGTTAATGATGTTATGGCACATAAGCTCACCAATTTTCGTGAAGTTCTGAGTTTTCGTTTAGGATTTATAGGCTTTTGAGTGCATTTTGCCACGCCCATTTTCTTTATGACCCAATATACCCATGCGAAAAATGCAAAAGTTCAACTTTTTTTTGATAATTATTGATCTTGAGAGTCCATAGAATTGTCCTAGACTCGTTTGGTTCTGATCGGGCGAAAAACCTAGGACTAGTTCGCAAAAGTAGGTTTTTAACATAATTACGAATATTTAATGAACGGTTTGATTGACAGCAATGGTTCTTGAGGCAAAGTTGTTCAACAAGAGGAGATCTATCAAATGGTATGCATTTTGTGACAATAAGTGTAACACCACGTGATTACAGAGCCATAAAACTCGTTAGCGCCAACTAGTGGCCGATTTCTTTTAAAATTCTTACAGACCTCTAGGGCCATGAGTCGAACATGCCCACCGAGTTTCGTTCCGATAGGCCTCCGTTAACCTTGTCTAATAGGTGCTCAAACTTCATTGGCCGATGGCGGCCATGTTTTTTGAGATACACCAATGTCCTCATAGACATACATGGCACCTTGGACCAAGACACTGCATACCAATTTTCAAGTCCAATCGGACTAACGGTCAGGTGGTTATAGCCTGTTTTATGTTTTTTTCATGTTATAGCGCCACCATGTGACCAATCGCCGCGATTTTTACCGTGACCTCATATTGACGTCTTACACAGGTGTACCAGGTTTGGTTAAAATACCTCTTTTACTTCTGGAGTTATAGCCATTTTAGTAAAATAGGCTCCTCCCACAACTTATTTTGCACCCCCTAGCGACCGTGAATCGAAAATTTCAACTTATTTTTGATAATTATTGATATTCAGACTCCAGAGAACAATTCTGCACTGGTTTGGTTCCGTTCGGGCAAAAAACAGGGACTAGTTCGCAAAAGTAGATTTTCGACAAAATTCAAAATGGCGGAAAATCTATCATGGCGGAAATAAAATCGGAGATATACGTTTTGTTCGTCAGGGCTTCCAGCTTTCCAATGATATAAGACACTTGAGTCTATGACTTACGGTCTAGGAGTTATGAGCAGTTTCGCGCTTTTGGTTGCTATAGCGCCACCTATGGGCAATCGGGGTCATAATTTGATAACCTCTCCTCGATTTTTGTACTACCATATGGCAAAGTTTCAAAGCTCTAGCCCTTACGGTTTGGGCTGCACGATGCGTTTTACGGCAGAATAATAATAATAATAATAATAATAAAAATCAGCACAATTACAATAGGGTTTCAGCACTTCGTGCTTGAACCCCTAATAATAAAAATCAGCACAATTACAATAGGGTTTCAGCACTTCGTGCTTGAACCCCTAATAATTAAAGCTGCAAGCAGCATTTATCGGGGTTCAAGCAGTTAAAGCCTTTTAAGCATTTAAGCACAAAAGCATCAAAAGTTAAGATTTATTTAGCAAGCATGTAACCACGGACATAATAGATGGAAAAGACCATTTACAGCCAATACAGGCAGTTTACCATGGGATATATATGGTTTTAAAGCTTTTTAACAGTTATAGCGCCACCTATGGTCCGATCTCCATAGAATTGTTTACTGTGACCTCAAATTGAACCCATACACATGTGTACTGAGTTTGGTGAAGATATCTCATTTACTTCTTGAGTTATAGCCATTTTAGTAAAATAGGCTCCTCCCACAACAATTTAGCACATTCTAGTATTATTTACTATGATTCTAGCATGATTTGCCATATTCTAGCATAATTTACCATGATATACTACATTCTAGTATGATTTACCATTGTTTACTGTGATTCTAGCATGGATTACCATAGTTTATCATGATTTATCATAGTTTACCATGATTTACCCTGTTCTAGCATAGTTTACCATGATTTACCATGTTCTAGCATGATTTACCATGATATACCACATTCTAACATGATTTACCATAGTTTATTATGATTTATCATGGCTTACCATGATTTACCCTGTTCTAGCATAGTTTACCATGATTTACCATGTTCTAGCATGATGTACCATGATATACTATGTTCTAGAATGATGTACCAGGATTGTAGTATGATTTACCTTGATACACCACATTCTAGTATCATTTATTGATTTACCATGTTTTTAGTGTGATTTAACCATGATTTACCACATTGCTAGCAATTATGTGAAGTATCAGTAAAAATGAAGTGATAAACTCTGACAAAATATGATTGTGCTACAATAGTAATTGTTATATAAGTGATTTTTTAGTGTTTTATTGTTATATAAGTGATTTTTAGTGTCTAATGAATGCAAAAGCATATGTGGGTAGACATTAATAAGTAGAATGGCCAGCAGAGGGCAGTAGAAGACCACATATTGGCTCACTTTCACTTTAAACTTCTTGATTTTCACCATTTTTCTGCACTAAAGCAAACCAGTTTTTCCATTTTAAATCCATAATGCATGTTAACACACACACACACACACACACACACACACACAAGACAAATGTTGTTTTTTCAATGCTATTGGGATATGTCATTATGAAAATATATTTGAATGGTCTATAAACATTTCACAAAGTCTTTGTAAGCTATTAATCAGATCATTCAGAATTTATTCAGAAACCTAAGACTACACACACACATTATATTGTAGATACAGACATTTGAAATATATGATGTGATCAAACTGTCAATACTAATAATTTAACAGATGGATTTTTGACTAAATGTAATTGTAAATGTTAAAATAGTGATTTTATAAAGTCTAAATATAAATTATAGAACAATATGACAACATGACTATTTTAAACAGCAGGGGGCAGTAAAATACCACTTCTTGGCTTAATATGTCATTATATTCATATCATTTTCACCTTTTTAACTGTTATAGAGGCAAATTTTGTCAGATCTGTCTGAAAATTTTCATGCATGTTCAGAGTGATATTTCACATGTTCTGACTTGTTTTTAAGAAGGTTTGAACATTCATTAAAGAGATATAGGCTTTCGGGGACACTTGGTAAAGGCCACATTTTGAAGTGAACCTATTATAGCTATCCAAATGAAGTAGTTCAACTTTTTCTGACAATTATTGTTCTAGTGAGTCCAGAGAATTGTATTGCACTAGTTTTTAACATTATGATATGAAAATTATATATTCAGAGATGGAAAAGACCATTTACAGTCAATACAGGCAGTTTACCATAGGAAATATATGGTTTTAAAGATTTTTAACAGTTATAGCGCCACCTATCGTCCGATCTCCATGAAATTTTGCATGCTTGTTAATGATGTTATGTCACATAAGTTCACCAATTTTTGTGAAGTTCTGGGTTTTTATTTAGGATTTATAGGCTTTTTAATGTATTTTTCCATGCCCATTTTATAAATGATCCTATTACAGCCATCCAAATGCAAAAGTTCAACTTTTTTTTGATAATTATTGATCTAGAGAGTCCAGAGAATTGTCCTAGACTGGTCTGGTTCCGATCGGGCAAAAAACCTAGGACTAGTTCGCAAAAGTAGGTTTTAGACATATTCATGAATATTTAATGAACGGTTTGATTGACAGAAATGGTTCTTGAGGCAAAGTTGTTCAGCATGAGCAGATATATCAAATGATATGCTTTTTGTGACGATAAGTGTAACACCACGTGATTACAGAGCCAAAAAACTCGTTAGCGCCAACTAGTGGCCGATTTCTTTCAAAATTCTTACAGACCTCTAGGGCCATGAGTCGAACATGCCCATCGAGTTTCATTCCGATCGGCCTCCGTTAACCTTGTCTAATAGGTGCTCAACTTCATTGGCCAATGGCGGCCATGTTTTTTGAGATACGCCAATGTCCTCATAGACATACATGGCACCTTGGACCAAGACACTGCATACCAATTTTCAAGTCAATCGGACTAACGGTCAGGTGGTTATAGCCCTTTTCATGTTTTTTTCATGTTATAGCGCCACCTAGTGTTCAATCGTCGCGATTTTTTTACTGTGACCCCAGAATGAACCCATACACATGTGTACCGAGTTTGGTGAAACTATCTTATTTACTTTTTAAGTTATAGCCATTTTAGTAAAATAGGCTCCTCCCACAACGATTATTTTGCGCCCCCTAGCGTCCATGAATCGAAATTTCAACATTTTTTCGATAATTATTGATCTTCAGACTCCAGAGAACATTTCTGCACTGGTTTGGCTCCGATCGGGCAAAAAACCAGGGACTAGTTCGCAAAAGTAGATTTTCGACAAAATTCAAAATGGCGGAAAATCTATCATGACGGAAATGAAATCGGAGATATACGTTTTGTTCGTCAGGCGTCCAGCTTTCCAATGATATAAGACACTTGAGTCTGCGACATACGGTCTAGGAGTTATGAGCAGTTTCGCGCTTTTGGTTGCTATAGCGCCACCTATGGGCCAATCGGGGTCATAATCTCTGAACCTCTCCTCGATTTTTGTACTACCATCTGGCAAAGTTTCAATGCTCTAGCCCTTACGGTTTGGGCTGCACGATGCGTTTTACGGCAGAAGAATAATAATAATAATAATAAAAATCAGTACAATTACAATAGGGTTTCAGCACTTCGTGCTTGAACCCCTAATAAAAATCAGCACAATTACAATAGGGTTTCAGCACTTCGTGCTTGAACCCCTAATAATAAAAATCAGCACAATTACAATAGGGTTTCAGCACTTCGTGCTTGAACCCCTAATAATTAAAGCTGCAAGCAGCATTTATCGGGGTTCAAGCAGTTAAGGCCTTTAAGGCATTTAAGCACAAAAGCATCAAAAGTTATTAAGATTTATTTAGCAAGCATGTAACCACTGACATAATAGATGGAAAAGACCATTTACAGCCAATACAGGCAATTTGCCATGGGATATATATGGTTTTAAAGCTTTTTAACAGTTATAGCGCCACCTATGCTCCGATCTCCATAGAATTGTTTACTGTGACCTCAAATTGAACCCATACACATGTGTACTGAGTTTGGTGAAGATATCTCATTTACTTCTTGAGTTATAGCCATTTGAGTAAAATAGGCTCCTCCCACAACGATTTGCCACATTCTAGAATTATTTAATATGATTCTAGCATGATTTACTATCATATACCATGTTCCAGAATGATTTATTAGGATTCTAGCATGATTTACCTTGATACACCTCATTTCAGTATTATTTACTATGATTTACAATGTTTCTAGCATGATTAACCACATTACTAGCAAATATGTGAAGTGTCAGTGCAAATGAGGTGATGAACACTGACAAAATATTATTGTGTTATAATAGTTAGTTATATACGTGATTTTTAGTGTGTGTCCAAGTATGAATGCAAAAGCACATGTAAAATATTTCATTATTAAGTAGAATGGCCAGCAGAGGGCAGTAGAAGACCACTTATTGGCTCACTTTCACTTTAAACCAGTTTTCTGCACTAAAGCAAACCAGTTTTTCCATGTTAACTCAATGCATGCTTACACACACACACACACACACACACACACACACACACACACACACACACACACACACACACACACACACAAACACACACACACACACACACACACACACACACACACACAAACACACACACACACACACACACATACACACACAGCATAGTTAACCGTGATTTACCATGATATACCACGTTCTAGTATTATTTACCAGGAGATAAACGACAATCTAGTATTATTTACTTTGATTTACCATGTTTCTAGCCTGATTTATCACATTACTAGCAATTATTTGAAGTGTCAGTGCAAATAAAGTGATTAACACTGACAAAATATGATTGTGTTATAATAGTTATTGCTATATAAGTGATTTTTTTTGTGTGTATTCAAGTATGAATGCAAGCACATGTTGAAATATTTCATTAATAAGTAGAATGGCCAGCAGAGGGCAGTAGAAGACCACTTATTGGCTCACTTTCACTTTAAACCAGTTTTCTGCACTAAAGCAAACCAGTTTATCTATGTTAACTCAATGCATGCTTACACACACACACACACACACACACACACACACACACACACACACACACACACACACACACACAGAGCATAGTTAACCATGATTTACCATGATTTACCACATTACTAGCAATTATTTGAAGTGTCAGTGCAAATAAAGTGATTAACACTGACAAAATATGATTGTGTTATAATAGTTATTGCTATATAAGTGATTTTTAGTGTGTATTCAAGTATAAATGCAAGCACATGTGGAAAAATTTAATTAATAAGTAGAATGGCCAGCAGAGGGCAGTAGAAGACCACTTATTGGCTCACTTTCACTTTAAACCTCATGATTTTGACCAGTTTTCTGCACTAAAGCAAACCAGTGTTTCCATGTTAACTCAATAATGCATAATTGCTACATATGCTACACACAATAATGCTACACACACACACACACACACACACACACACACACACACACACACACACACACAAATGTTTCAGTGATATTGGTGTCACATTCACCTTCATCACATTCACCTTCTGTCTTCATCACATTCACCATCTGTCGTCATCACCTGCACCTGCTCCTCATCACCCTCCTCATCATCACCTGCTCCTCATTATCATAACCGTCACCTGTTGTCCTTGTCTTGATCTGTGTATTTAAGTTCCCCTCTCATCCATTATCATTGTCGGTTATTGTTTGTGCACTAGCACTCTGTTATGTTTGTTTTCATGTTGGAAAATAAAACCTTTGTTATATTTGTACCACACACACACACACACACACACACACACACACACACACACACACACACACACACACACACACACACACACCATCATTTATCATGATTTACCATGGCTGATACCAATACCAATATGAGAAAATGACTATTTTAAACAGCAGGGGGCAGTAAAATACCACTTATTGGCTTAACATGCCATTAAATCATATCATTTTCACCTTTTTAACTGTTATAGAGGCAAATTTTGTCCGATCTGTCTGAAAATTTTCATGCTTGTTCAGGGTGATATTTCACACGTTCTGACTTGTTTTTAAGAAGGTCTGAGCATTGATTAAAGAGATATAGGCTTTCGGGGACACTTGGTAAAGGCCAGATTTTGAAGTGAACCTATTATAGCTATCCAAATGAAGTAGTTCAACTTTTTCTGACAATTATTGATCTAGTGAGTCCAGAGAATTGTATTGCACTAGTTTTGAACATTATGATATGAAAATTATATGATCAGACATGGAAAAGACCATTTACAGCCAATACAGGCAGTTTACCATAGGAAATATATGGTTTTAAAGCTTTTTAACAGTTATAGCGCCAACTATTGTCCAATCTCCATAAAATTTTGCAAGCTTGTTTGTGATGTTATGACACATATGCTCACCAATTTTTGTGAAGTTCTGAGTTTTCATTTAGGATTTATAGGCTTTTGAGTGTATTTTGCCACACCCATTTTATAAATGACCCTATTACAGCCATACAAATACAAAAGTTCAACTTTTTTTTGATAATTATTGATCTAGAGAGTCCATAGAATTGTCCTAGACTGGTCTGGTTCCGATCGGGCAAAAAACCAGGGACTAGTTCGCAAAAGTAGGTTTTTAACATATTCATGAATATTTAATGAACAGTTTGATTGACAGCAATGGTTCTAGAGGCAAAGTTGTTCAGCATGAGCAGATCTATCAAATGATATGCATTTTGTGACAATATATCTAACACCACGTGATTACAGAGCCATAAAACTCGTTAGCGCCAACTAGTGGCCGATTTCTTTCAAAATTCTTACAGACCTCTAGGGCCATGAGTCGAACATGCCCACCGAGTTTCGTTCCGATCGGCCTCCGTTAACCTTGTCTAATAGGTGCTCAACTTCATTGGCCAATGGCGGCCATGTTTTTTGAGATACACCAATGTCCTCATAGACATACATGGCACCTTGGACCAAGACACTGCATACCAATTTTCAAGTCAATCGGACTAACGGTCAGGTGGTTATAGCCTGTTTTATGTTTTTTTCATGTTATAGCGCCACCATGTGGCCAATCGCCGCGATTTTTTTACCGTGTCCTCAGATTGACCTCTTACATATGTGTACCAAGTTTGTTGAAAATACCTCATTTACTTCTGGAGTTATAGCCATTTTAGTAAAATAGGCTCCGCCCACAACGTTAATTTTGCGCCCCCTAGCGACCCTGAATCGAAATTTCAACTTTTTTTCGATAATTATTGATCTTCAGTCTCCAGAGAACAATTCTGCACTGGTTTGGTTCCGATCGAGCAAAAAAACAGGGACTAGTTCGCAAAAGTAGGTTTTCGACAAAATTCAAAATGGCGGAAAATCTATCATGACGGAAATGAAATCGGAGATATACGTTTTGTTCGTCAGACGACCAGCTTTCCAATGATATAAGACACTTGTGTCTACGACATACGGTCCAGGAGTTATGACCACTTTCGCGCTTTTGGTTGTTATAGCGCCACCTATGGGCCAATCGAGGTCATAATTTGATAACCTCTCCTCGATTTTTGTACTACCATCTGGCAAAGTTTCAAAGCTCTAGCCCTTACGGTTTGGGCTGCACGATGCGTTTTACGGCAGAATAATAATAATAATAATAATAATAATTAAAGCTGCAAGCAGCATTTATCGGGGTTCAAGCATTTAAGGCCTTTAAGCACATAAGCATTTAAGACATTAAGTTTTATTTGTAAAGCTTTTAACCACTGAAATAATAGATGGAAAAGACCATTTACAGCCAAAACAGGCAATTTACCATAGGAAATATATGGTTTTCAAAGCTTTTTAACAGTTATAGCGCCACCTATCGTACGATCTTCATGAAATTTTACATGCTTGTTTAGACTGTTATGGTACATATGCTCACCAATTTTTGTGAAGTTCTGAGTTTTCGTTTAGGATTTATAGGCTTTTAAATGCATTTTGCCACGCCCATTTTCATTATGACCCAATATACCCATGCGAAAAATGCTAAAGTTGAACTTTTTTTGATAATTATTGATCTAGAGAGTCCAGAGAATTACCCTAGACTGGTCTTGTTCCGATCGGGCAAAAAACCTAGGACTAGTTCGCAAAAGTAGGTTTTTAACATAATTGCGAATATTTAATGAACGGTTTGATTGACAGCAATGGTTCTTGAGGCAAAGTTGTTCAACAAGAGGAGATCTATCAAATGGTATCCATTTTGTGACAATAAGTGTAACACCACGTGATTACAGAGCCATAAATCTCGTTAGCGCCAACTAGTGGCCGATTTCTTTCAAAACTCTTACAGACCTCTAGGGCCATGAGTAGAACATGCCCACCGAGTTTCGTTCCGATCGGCCTCCGTTAACCTTGTCTAATAGGTGCTCAAACTTCATTGGCCGATGGCGGCCATGTTTTTTTAGATACGCCAATGTCCTCATACACATACATGACACCTTGGACCAAGACACGGCATACCAATTTTCAAGTCAATCGGACTAACGGTCAGGTGGTTAAAGCCTGTTTTATGTTTTTTTCATATTATAGCGCCACCATGTGGCAAATCGCCGCGATTTTTTTACTGTTACCTCATATTGAGCTCATACATATGTGTACCGAGTTTGGTGAAGATACCTCATTTACTTCTGGAGTTATAGCCATTTTAGTAAAATAGGCCCCTCCCACAACGTACGTTTTGGCGCCCCTTAGCGACCGTGAATCGAAATTTCCACTTTTTTTCGATAATTATTGATATTCAGTCTCCAGAGAACATTTCTGCACTAGTTTGGTTCCAATCGGGCAAAAAACCAGGGACTAGTTCGCAAAAGTAGATTTTTGACAAAATTCAAAATGGCGGAAAATCTATCATGGCGGAAATGAAATCGGAGATATACGTTTTGTTCGTCAGGCGTCCAGCTTTCCAATGATATAAGACACTTGAGTCTACGACATACGGTCTAGGAGTTATGAGCAGTTTCGCGCTTTTGGTTGTTATAGCGCCACCTATGGGCCAATCGGGGTCATAATCTCTGAACCTTTCCTCGATTTTTGTACTACCATCTGTCAAAGTTTCAAAGTTCCAGCTCTTACGGTTTGGGCTGCACGATGCGTTTTACGGCGGAATAATAATAATAATAATAATTAAAGCTGCAAGCAGCATTTAGCGGGGTTCAAGCATTTAGGGTCTTTAAGCACATAAGGCAGTCTAGTGAGTTGTCTGAGTTTTTGTTTAGGATTTACAGGCTTTTGAGTGTTTTTTGCCATACCCATTTTCTAAATGATCCTGTTATGGCTACCCAATGGGTAAAGTTAAAGTTTTTTATATAATTAATAATCTAGAGCTTCCAGAGAATTGTACTGCACTGGTATATTTCCGATCGGGCGAAAAACCTAGGACTAGTTCGCAAAAGTAGGTTTTTAACATAATAGCAAGTATTTAATGAACAAATTGATTGACAGCAGTAGTTCTTGAGGCAAAGTTGTTCAGTATGAGGAGATCTATCAAATGATATGCATCACGTGATTACATAGCCGTAAAACCTGTTAGCGTCAACTAGTGGCTGATTTTTCAAAATTCTTACAGACCTCTAGGGCCACGAGTCGAACATGCCCATCGAGTTTCGTTCTGATCGGCCTCCGTTAAGAGCAAACTAACAGCTTTGAATTAAAATGGTGAGGTATCCTGTTGTAAACATCAACCATGCCTGTTGACAGTTTTGTGGGAAGGGAATGAAAAGTTCTCAAATCCACAGCACAGCCTCAGACATAACATTTATATCCATGATCTGCCATTTTCACTATTGTCCTTGCTTGCTTCTTCACAATACCTGCAGATCTTCTGATGATTCGGCTGTGCAGGTCCACATTAACACTGCCTGGCCTAGAACATGGACTGGAAAATGCAAATTTGGGGGGTATAAATATTAATGATCCTGACTCCAACGTCACAGTCGGTGTTATGGTGGGATTCACTCATTTTTCAGCGGTCTTTTGCAAACAGGAGATTTACACAAGAAGGAGGAAACAATGGTGTTTGAGGCTCACGGTATGTCAGTTCCATGTCCAGAACTCTTATCATTCAACTATGCCAAGATAAATACAGTTTTCAATTGTATGGCACCTGTAAAATAGATGATTAGTAATATAATGCTTACTTGGAGTCTGAAATGGCTTTAACAAAAGAAGAAAAATAGTCTTAGATTTCTGTTCATTCTAATCATGTACAAATAAAGTAGCACAGTAAGATTACATTTATTTGAATGCATTAGTGAGTGTGTGATTGTGCTGTGTGTGCAGCGTGTCAATACTAAAAGTGAAGGTGTAGTTGATATCTTTGGTGATAATATCTGTAGTAATCATAAAAAAAAACACTTAAGAAATAAAGAATTAAAATTACAAATAATATTCTATTAAGATATGAGTTACAATAACATGATTTGCAATAGTAATAATATCAATAATATATGCACAATACACACAGATTAGACTATCAGGTCTGTGTTTTACAAAAACATTAGTATTGCAGCCAATGTGAGTCTGTGGGATTTATAAACAGACAAAATATGATTTGAAATGTTATTTTAATGATTTTATTAAGTTTAAACAATATTTCAAATGGAAAAAAAAATTAAAAATAATATTTTAGTGAGCAGAATGAACCAATGAGTGTTCTTCTTCTGGTGGTTAAAATGTAAATGAAAACAATAATACTTAAACAATAATACTTAATACACTAACCATGCTTGAACACACACATGCACACACATTTTGTTGTAGATGGAGATATTTAAAATAAAAGATAGGTAACAAAATGATAATTGCAAATCTCCTCTGTATAACACCATTTTCAGATTTCAAATTAATCACTGAGAGGCAGAATTGTTCAAACTGAGAGCTCAGTAAAAATGAAGTGATAAACTTTGACAAAACATGACTGTGTTATAATAGGTGATTTTCATGCAAGTAATTTGATATAGTCCAAAAACTAATGCAAAAGCACAGATGAAAATATTTTATTAAGTAGAATGTCCTGCAGAGGGCAGTAGAAGACCACTAATTGACTCACTTTCATTTGAAATACTTTTTTATCCACCAGTAAAACAAAGCAGTTTCTTCATGTTCTTTCCATTAAGCATGCTTACACACACACAGACACACACACAAACCCACACACACACACACACACACACACACACACACACACACACACACACACACACACACAAAGACAAATATGTTTTCAATGTTTTTAGGATGTGATATTGTGAAAATATCTTCATCTCCTCATCTTGAACAACTTTGCCTCAAGAATCACTAATGTCAATCAAACCGTTCATAATCATAATAAAAAAAAATAAAATATATACAAATATCATAATAATAAAAAAAACATCATAATAAAAAAGATTGCTTCTTAAAGCATTTGTTTATTTCCAATACTGAAGCGAATTAAAAGATCATGCGTAATCCTGCTGCTCCCTCTAGTGGACAACAGTGGTATTATAGCTTACATTTTACAGTTGAAGTGTTTGAATGAATGGGAATTTGTTTTTTTACTTATATCTCAGGAACCAAAAGGCGAAAAATTCTGAAACTCAGAGCATAGATAGTGCTTGAGGAGCCCTGTTGAATGAGACCATCAATGTGTTTTTGGGCGATTGGGGCTGGGAGTTATGACTGTTATAAGGCATATCTGTTCGGGCTATTATCTCTGGAATGCCCAGGGCAAATAACACCACATTTGAATCGAAGCTAGCCAAGGACGCGCCCTTTCCAACGAGCTCTCACACAATGTTCGGGGTGGTCTGGGTCGGGAGTAATGGCCGTTCAAAATCGGGGGTCCCGCGGATTCGCGATGCGCGGGGGGCGCGCTCCCGAGGCCCGCGACGACACGTTTCGATCAAGAGCCCGGAGAGGTCCTCACCATCAAAATTTGAGCGCGCAACGACTTTCCGTTTTCGAGTTATGAATGGATTTGTATTCGGGGGCGTGGCTTAAATGCCGTTATACTTTCGTTTCATTTCATTCATTTACTTTCGTCCATTTCCATATCTCAGTGTAACACAATTGTCAATAGTAATACTCAATAGATGAGTTTTGACAAAATGTGATTGTAAATGTTAAAATAATGATTTTAAAAAGTCTAAATATGAATTTTATAACAATATTAGGGAGTAGTATGATGAAATGACAGCAGGGGGCAGTAAAATACCACTTATTGGCTTAATATGTCATTATATTCATATAAAATCACCTTTTGAAGAAGTTAAACTTTTTTTCTGATAATTATTGATCTAGAGAGTTCAGAGAATTGTGCTGCACTGGTTTTGAACATTATGATATGAACATTATATGATAAAAGATAGAAGACATCATTTACAGCAAATACAGGCAATTTACCATAGGAAATATATGGTTTTAAAGCGTTTTAACAGTTATAGCGCCAACTATCGTCCGATCTCCATAGAATTTTTCATGCTTGTTAATGATGTTATGTCACATATGCTGACCAATTTTTGTGAAGTTCTGAGTTTTTATTTAGGATTTATAGGCTTTTTAATGTATTTTGACACGCCCGTTTTATAAATGACCCTATTACAGCCATCCAAATGCAAAAGTTCAACTTTTTTTTGATAATTATTGATCTAGAGAGTCCAGAGAATTGTCCTACACTGGTCTGGTTCCGATCGGGCAAAAAACCTAGGACTAGTTCGCAAAAGTAGGTTTTTAACATATTAATGAATAATTAATGAACAGTTTGATTGACAGCAATGGTTCTTGAGGCAAAGTTGTTCAGGATGAGGAGATCTATCAAATGATATGCATATTGTGTGGATATTTGTAACACCACGTGATTACAGAGCCGTAAAACTCGTTAGCGCCAACTAGTGGCCGATTTCTTTCAAAATTCTTACAGACCTTTAGGGCCATGAGCCGAACATGCCCATTGAGTTTCGTTCCGATCGGCCTCCGTTAACCTTGTCTAATAGGTGCTCAAACTTCGTTGGCCGATGGCGGCCATGTTTTTTGAGATACGCCAATGTCCTCATACACATACATGGCACCTTGGACCAAGACACTGCATACCAATTTTCAAGTCAATCGGACTAACGGTCAGGTGGTTATAGCCTGTTTTATGTTTTTTTCATTTTATAGCGCCACCATGAGGCCAATCGTCGCGATTTTTTTACTGTGACCCCAGAGTAAGCTCATACACATGTGTACCAAGTTTGGTGAAGATACCTCATTTACATCGGGAGTTATAGCCATTTTAGTAAAATAGGCCCCTCCCACAACGTACGTTTTGGCGCCCCTTAGCGACCGTGAATCGAAATTTCCACTTTTTTTCGATAATTATTGATATTCAGTCTCCAGAGAACATTTCTGCACTAGTTTGGTTCCAATCGGGCAAAAAACCAGGGACTAGTTCGCAAAAGTAGATTTTTGACAAAATTCAAAATGGCGGAAAATCTATCATGGCGGAAATAAAATCGGAGATATACGTTTTGTTCGTCAGGCATCCAGCTTTCCAATGATATAAGACACTTGAGTCTACGCCATACGGTCTAGGAGTTATGAGCAGTTTCGCGCTTTTGGTTGTTATAGCGCCACCTATGGGCCAATCGGGGTCATAATCTCTGAACCTTTCCTCGATTTTTGTACTACCATCTGTCAAAGTTTCAAAGTTCCAGCTCTTACGGTTTGGGCTGCACGATGCGTTTTACGGCAGAATAATAATAATAATAATAATAATTAAAGCTGCAAGCAGCATTTATCGGGGTTCAAGCAGTTAAAGCCTTTTAAGCATTTAAGCACAAAAGCATCAAAAGTTAAGATTTATTTAGCAAGCATGTAACCACGGACATAATAGATGGAAAAGACCATTTACAGCCAATACAGGCAGTTTACCATGGGATATATATGGTTTTAAAGCTTTTTAACAGTTATAGCGCCACCTATGGTCCGATCTCCATAGAATTGTTTACTGTGACCTCAAATTGAACCCATACACATGTGTACTGAGTTTGGTGAAGATATCTCATTTACTTCTTGAGTTATAGCCATTTTAGTAAAATAGGCTCCTCCCACAACAATTTAGCACATTCTAGTATTATTTACTATGATTCTAGCATGATTTGCCATATTCTAGCATAATTTACCATGATATACTACATTCTAGTATGATTTACCATTGTTTACTGTGATTCTAGCATGGATTACCATAGTTTATCATGATTTATCATAGTTTACCATGATTTACCCTGTTCTAGCATAGTTTACCATGATTTACCATGTTCTAGCATGATTTACCATGATATACCACATTCTAACATGATTTACCATAGTTTATTATGATTTATCATGGCTTACCATGATTTACCCTGTTCTAGCATAGTTTACCATGATTTACCATGTTCTAGCATGATGTACCATGATATACTATGTTCTAGAATGATGTACCAGGATTGTAGTATGATTTACCTTGATACACCACATTCTAGTATCATTTATTGATTTACCATGTTTTTAGTGTGATTTAACCATGATTTACCACATTGCTAGCAATTATGTGAAGTATCAGTAAAAATGAAGTGATAAACTCTGACAAAATATGATTGTGCTACAATAGTAATTGTTATATAAGTGATTTTTTAGTGTTTTATTGTTATATAAGTGATTTTTAGTGTCTAATGAATGCAAAAGCATATGTGGGTAGACATTAATAAGTAGAATGGCCAGCAGAGGGCAGTAGAAGACCACATATTGGCTCACTTTCACTTTAAACTTCTTGATTTTCACCATTTTTCTGCACTAAAGCAAACCAGTTTTTCCATTTTAAATCCATAATGCATGTTAACACACACACACACACACACACACACACACACACACACAAGACAAATGTTGTTTTTTCAATGCTATTGGGATATGTCATTATGAAAATATATTTGAATGGTCTATAAACATTTCACAAAGTCTTTGTAAGCTATTAATCAGATCATTCAGAATTTATTCAGAAACCTAAGACTACACACACACATTATATTGTAGATACAGACATTTGAAATATATGATGTGATCAAACTGTCAATACTAATAATTTAACAGATGGATTTTTGACTAAATGTAATTGTAAATGTTAAAATAGTGATTTTATAAAGTCTAAATATAAATTATAGAACAATATGACAACATGACTATTTTAAACAGCAGGGGGCAGTAAAATACCACTTCTTGGCTTAATATGTCATTATATTCATATCATTTTCACCTTTTTAACTGTTATAGAGGCAAATTTTGTCAGATCTGTCTGAAAATTTTCATGCATGTTCAGAGTGATATTTCACATGTTCTGACTTGTTTTTAAGAAGGTTTGAACATTCATTAAAGAGATATAGGCTTTCGGGGACACTTGGTAAAGGCCACATTTTGAAGTGAACCTATTATAGCTATCCAAATGAAGTAGTTCAACTTTTTCTGACAATTATTGTTCTAGTGAGTCCAGAGAATTGTATTGCACTAGTTTTTAACATTATGATATGAAAATTATATATTCAGAGATGGAAAAGACCATTTACAGTCAATACAGGCAGTTTACCATAGGAAATATATGGTTTTAAAGATTTTTAACAGTTATAGCGCCACCTATCGTCCGATCTCCATGAAATTTTGCATGCTTGTTAATGATGTTATGTCACATAAGTTCACCAATTTTTGTGAAGTTCTGGGTTTTTATTTAGGATTTATAGGCTTTTTAATGTATTTTTCCATGCCCATTTTATAAATGATCCTATTACAGCCATCCAAATGCAAAAGTTCAACTTTTTTTTGATAATTATTGATCTAGAGAGTCCAGAGAATTGTCCTAGACTGGTCTGGTTCCGATCGGGCAAAAAACCTAGGACTAGTTCGCAAAAGTAGGTTTTAGACATATTCATGAATATTTAATGAACGGTTTGATTGACAGAAATGGTTCTTGAGGCAAAGTTGTTCAGCATGAGCAGATATATCAAATGATATGCTTTTTGTGACGATAAGTGTAACACCACGTGATTACAGAGCCAAAAAACTCGTTAGCGCCAACTAGTGGCCGATTTCTTTCAAAATTCTTACAGACCTCTAGGGCCATGAGTCGAACATGCCCATCAAGTTTCGTTCCGATCGGCCTCCGTTAACCTTGTCTAATAGGTGCTCAACTTCATTGGCCAATGGCGGCCATGTTTTTTGAGATACGCCAATGTCCTCATAGACATACATGGCACCTTGGACCAAGACACTGCATACCAATTTTCAAGTCAATCGGACTAACGGTCAGGTGGTTATAGCCCTTTTCATGTTTTTTTCATGTTATAGCGCCACCTAGTGTTCAATCGTCGCGATTTTTTTACTGTGACCCCAGAATGAACCCATACACATGTGTACCGAGTTTGGTGAAGCTATCTTATTTACTTTTTAAGTTATAGCCATTTTAGTAAAATAGGCTCCTCCCACAACGATTATTTTGCGCCCCCTAGCGTCCATGAATCGAAATTTCAACATTTTTTCGATAATTATTGATCTTCAGACTCCAGAGAACATTTCTGCACTGGTTTGGCTCCGATCGGGCAAAAAACCAGGGACTAGTTCGCAAAAGTAGATTTTCGACAAAATTCAAAATGGCGGAAAATCTATCATGACGGAAATGAAATCGGAGATATACGTTTTGTTCGTCAGGCGTCCAGCTTTCCAATGATATAAGACACTTGAGTCTGCGACATACGGTCTAGGAGTTATGAGCAGTTTCGCGCTTTTGGTTGCTATAGCGCCACCTATGGGCCAATCGGGGTCATAATCTCTGAACCTCTCCTCGATTTTTGTACTACCATCTGGCAAAGTTTCAATGCTCTAGCCCTTACGGTTTGGGCTGCACGATGCGTTTTACGGCAGAAGAATAATAATAATAATAATAATTAAAGCTGCAAGCAGCATTTATCGGGGTTCAAGCATTTAAGGCCTTTAGGCACATAAGCATTTAAGACATTAAGATTTATTTAGAAAGCTTTTAACCACTGAAATAATAGATGGAAAAGTCCATTTACAGCCAATACAGGCAATTTACCATAGGAAATATGTGTTTTTTAAAGCTTTTTAACAGTTATAGCACCATCTATAGTCCGATCTCCATGAAATTTTGCATGCTTGTTAATGATGTTATGGCACATAAGCTCACCAATTTTCGTGAAGTTCTGAGTTTTTGTTTAGGATTTATAGGCTTTTGAGTGCATTTTGCCACGCCCATTTTCTTTATGACCCAATATACCCATGCGAAAAATGCAAAAGTTCAACTTTTTTTTGATAATTATTGATCTTGAGAGTCCATAGAATTGTCCTAGACTCGTTTGGTTCTGATCGGGCGAAAAACCTAGGACTAGTTCGCAAAAGTAGGTTTTTAACATAATTACGAATATTTAATGAACGGTTTGATTGACAGCAATGGTTCTTGAGGCAAAGTTGTTCAACAAGAGGAGATCTATCAAATGGTATGCATTTTGTGACAATAAGTGTAACACCACGTGATTACAGAGCCATAAAACTCGTTAGCGCCAACTAGTGGCCGATTTCTTTTAAAATTCTTACAGACCTCTAGGGCCATGAGTCGAACATGCCCACCGAGTTTCGTTCCGATAGGCCTCCGTTAACCTTGTCTAATAGGTGCTCAAACTTCATTGGCCGATGGCGGCCATGTTTTTTGAGATACACCAATGTCCTCATAGACATACATGGCACCTTGGACCAAGACACTGCATACCAATTTTCAAGTCAATCGGACTAACGGTCAGGTGGTTATAGCCTGTTTTATGTTTTTTTCATGTTATAGCGCCACCATGTGACCAATCGCCGCGATTTTTTTACCGTGACCTCATATTGACGTCTTACACATGTGTACCAGGTTTGGTTAAAATACCTCTTTTACTTCTGGAGTTATAGCCATTTTAGTAAAATAGGCTCCTCCCACAACGTTAATTTTGCACCCCCTAGCGACCGTGAATCGAAATTTCAACTTTTTTTTGATAATTATTGATATTCAGACTCCAGAGAACAATTCTGCACTGGTTTGGTTCCGATCGGGCAAAAAACCAGGGACTAGTTCGCAAAAGTAGATTTTCGACAAAATTCAAAATGGCGGAAAATCTATCATGGCGGAAATAAAATCAGAGATATACGTTTTGTTCGTCAGGCGTCCAGCTTTCCAATGATATAAGACACTTGAGTCTATGACTTACGGTCTAGGAGTTATGAGCAGTTTCGCGCTTTTGGTTGCTATAGCGCCACCTATGGGCCAATCGGGGTCATAATTTGATAACCTCTCCTCGATTTTTGTACTACCATATGGCAAAGTTTCAAAGCTCTAGCCCTTACGGTTTGGGCTGCACGATGCGTTTTACGGCAGAATAATAATAATAATAATAATAATAAAAATCAGCACAATTACAATAGGGTTTCAGCACTTCGTGCTTGAACCCCTAAAAATCAGCACAATTACAATAGGGTTTCAGCACTTCGTGCTTGAACCCCTAATAAAAATCAGCACAATTACAATAGGGTTTCAGCACTTCGTGCTTGAACCCCTAATAAAAATCAGCACAATTACAATAGGGTTTCAGCACTTCGTGCTTGAACCCCTAATAATAAAAATCAGCACAATTACAATAGGGTTTCAGCACTTCGTGCTTGAACCCCTAATAATAAAAATCAGTACAATTACAATAGGGTTTCAGCACTTCGTGCTTGAACCCCTAATAATAAAAATCAGCACAAATACAATAGGGTTTCAGCACTTCGTGCTTGAACCCCTAATAATAATAATAAAAATCAGCACAAATACAATAGGGTTTCAGCACTTCGTGCTTGAACCCCTAATAATAATAAAAATCAGCACAATTACAATAGGGTTTCAGCACTTCGTGCTTGAACCCCTAATTAAAGCTGTAAGCAGCATTTATCGGGGTTCAAGCATTTAAGGCCTTTAAGGCCTTTAAGCTCACAAGCATCAAAAGACATTAAGTTTTATTTAGCAAGCATTTAACAACTGTCATCATAGATGAAAAAGTCAATTTACAGCCAATACAGGCAGTTTACCATAGGAAATAAATGGTTTTAAAGCGTTTTTACAGTTATAGCACCTTTTTGCCTGAGTCTTCTTACAGTCTTGCCTGATCTCCACCACTTTTATTAGTAGTACTCAAAGTGTGCCCATATATATGTGTCAAATTTGTTGTAAATATGTAATTTTGATAAGGAGTTTAGACAATTATATTCAGTGGCGTAACCAGTCAACACTGGGCCCTTAAGTATGATGACGCAATTAATGATATTGATGACGCAATGTCTGCAAGTAGGCTACCATGAATAGGGCAGGATATAATCATACACAGCATATAAGAGATGAGATGACTAACAAAATCAGGAGTAGCCTCAAAAAAAAAAAAAAAAAAAAAAAAAAAAACATGGTGTCAGCGCACGATAACACATTGTTAGGCCTAGGTCCAAATACATAAAAAAGATGCTCTCTTACATTATAGTGGGATTTTCCGGGCTTTCCTATGTGCAACTGCAAAGTTGTCGATTAGATCAGGATTGTGAGCATGGGCATTCTCAATTGACCCTTCGCATGGAGTTTGAATGACAGGCGATCTGACTAATCATAATCCGCCATTTTGTCCAACAAAGCAGTCAGGAGAGTTAGTAGATTAACATTGGAGGATTTCAATTTGAAAAACAAAGTGTACTGACGTCATAGCACTTTAAAACAACATTCCTTATATGTTCATTTATGTTTATTTTAATGCTATAAATTAACTAGAAGGAAGAGATGATCGGTTCACGAGCAGCTTTAACTGAGCCTCGAGTCTACAGCGATCTGTCAGACACATTAAAGAGTCACAAAACGGTATTTATTGTTTAAATGTCTCTAAAAAATGACTACATTTGAAAGGTGAGACTTTGTTTCATATCAAAAGTACTTGTCTGTCAGCGCGCAGTATCCTCTCTGATCCGCAGTGTATTTTTCACTGCGTGAGAACTTGGTGTGGTGTGAGAGTGGCGTCGCTTGTCAGACATAGCAACAGTAACTAAAGTGGGCGGGTCTTTGCAAACGGTCATTGACAGTATAGAGCTGGTAAGTCCCGCCCCTTCCGCTAACCCCACTGGACCTCTAGGTTGAAAAATCGTCAATGCAAGTGAATGTGAGAAAATAATTATTTTCTGGTCTCGTTTGAATTTTGGCATGAATGTGAACATATGTTGTCTGTGAATTTTTAATATAATTTTTCGTGTGAAGAATGCTACAATTTAGCGGGTAGAAGTTTGATACGGTTAGACTTTGTGTGAGAGCACTTTGTGGACTACAACTAGTTTTTACATCAGACGGGAATCTGAAGAAAGAACAACCCATTTGGTTTGAATGGTGACATTTGGGTACAAAACACACAGGCATCTCGATCTGTCTCCATAGATTATCGCAGCATTAGCACCGTGATTTGACAAGTGGAAGGAAAAATGTGTTATCGGGTGACGTCACATAGGCGACATGTAGTCTTTCTCATTATGTCTTTTCCACAACTGCTAGCCAAAGAATCATACAATATACTGTCAAACTCGTAACATGAAAAATTATATAAAAAATTCACAGACAACGTATGTTCACATTCATGGCACAATTCAAACTGGACCGGAAAATAATTATTTTCTTACATTCACTTGCATTGACGATTTTTCAACCTAGAGGTCCAGTGGGGTTTTACGGATGGGCGGGACTTACTAGCTCTACGGACAGGGATTCGCCAGTCCCAATTTAAAACAAATTTCATCACAATCCATCAATTGTTCGTTTCAAACATGTGAGAGCATCAAAATGATCCATGGGTGAAATTGATTGGATATAATTATTTTTTTTGTCAGTCCCTATCATAATTTTAACATTTTGGTGTTATTGTTTAGCTTTTTTTTTTTTTTTTTGTCTTGATCGGACTAACGGCTTTGAAGATAACCACAATTTTTTAAAGCTCTAAATGACACTTACAAAAACCATAAGGCGAAACCAAGGGGCAACATTCTCATCTGAAAAATGAAGCCTACCCGGAAGTGCGAAAAACTGCAATACATCGAAAATCTGCTAGGGGAAGGTCCCAAAAGGGAGCAAATGTCCATAGCCCCCATGTTAAAATGTCCGTTTTCACAGCATAAATTCATGTTTTTACAGGTTGGTCCCATGGACTTTTATTGTATTTTTCGATAGGTTCCGAGTGCCTGACAATGGCGAGGGTAGTGAATTTTTTTCTAACTCGTTAGTTTAGATAGTATTTAGATATAAAATGTATGACAAATAAGGGCGTGGTTAACTTTGATTGACAGCTTGATTGACAGCTTAGGCTGCGCCAAGGTGAATGACAACATAAGAAGCGCCATTTTTTAACACAGTTGAAATATAATACTACGGTTTCTGTATCATGAAATGTAGTTTTAAGAGTTTTTCAGGCGAGAATGTAGTTGTTTAAAGCTCAAATCTGTGGTTTATTTAAAGATTTATGAAAATTTTATCCAGTTGTGAGATCCAGCGATGATGACCGGGCGCTCGGCGCATGTACCCTGCCTGGAACAGCTTTTCCTCGGCTAGTCGTTCGCCGCTGACCCTGGGGTCTCTGTAGTGGTTAAACATGAGATATAATTCATCTTGTCTATATCCAACGGGCGATTTTTGGTTTCGTGAAACTATAATTTGTTCCCTGGCCAATCGTTTTTGCTGAGGGGAAGTTTCATAACTTTATAAACTATTTAACTTTACTGTTGTATTGTTAGACTAGATCGAGCACTGACTTTGTGTGTTTGACTGAATTGTTTGCTTTATTTGTATAGCTTCTTATACCTTTTACTTATACTTTTATAATGGCTAATATTGACACAACTGAAATTTAACAAAAAGAGACTGGGTTGAGTTTTGTCATTTTAAATTTTAACACAACGAAGATGATCTATATGTTGTTTACTGCAAAATCTGTTGTTTAGTACAAATGCACATATTGCCTGGACCATATTAAAATGTTTAATATTTTTATATTATATTTAAAACGAAAAGAGGCAGGTTTGTGTTTTATATTTAGTTTTTTTTATAAATATGCAAACTATGTGCAGTGAATATAATCAATACGCGTTGCCTGAACCACATTTGTGTGGCTATAATATTAAGATTTCTTTAAATGAAAACGAAAAGAGTTAGTATGGTGTTTTATAACATATTTCGTTGCCTAAAATATACACTGAGATAACCGGAGTAGCAGAGCGAGCTGAGTGACGCGCGCTGCGTCAGAAGGTGGGCGGGGTTAGGATTTCCCAAGATTTTCCAAGATGGCGCCGCCCATACCCCCCATAAAAGGCTTCAAAACCGTTCTGCAGAAAGTCTATGGGTGACGTCACAGACGCTTTGTCCATATTTTTTACAGTCTATGGGCGAAACCTGTCATGTTTGGTATTGTTGGACTCGGCAAGGATTCAGGAGTCTTAGGAGGTCACTCCTGTGAAAAAACACTGGCTTGAAACTTCTAAGGCTCCTTCAAGGCATTGTGCCAATGACGTATACTGAGTTTTTTGAGATACACCAATGTTCTCATAGACTATCATGGCACCCTGGACAAAGACACTGCGTGCCAAATTTTCAGTAGACTAACAGTTGGGTGCGCTTATAGCAATTGTTATGATTTTTTTCACTGTTATAGCGCCACCAAGTGGCCAATTGTCACGATTTTTTTCATGTCAACTCAGATTGAGCTTATGAACGTGTCCCAAGTTTAGCGAAAATATCTCTTTCCGCTCACAAGTTATAACCATTTTATAGTGCCACCAAGTGGCCAATTGTCATGATTTTTTTCACGTGACCTAAGAATGAGCTCATGAACATGTGTCCCAAGTTTTGCGAAAATATCTCTTTCCGTTCACAAGTTATAACCGTTTTATAGTGCCACCAAGTGGACAATTGTTGGCATTTTTTTCAAGTGATCTCAGATTGAGCTCAGGAAGATGTATCCCAAGTTTAGCAAAAAAATCTCTTTCTGTTCACAATTTATAACCGTTTTAGTAAAAGTGGCCCTGGTGCCATCAAATATTTTGGTTCCCCTTATCGACCGTTAATTGAAATTTTGAATTTTTGGGATGATTACTGATTGTCAGCCTCCAGAGAATATTCTTGCAGTGGTTTGGTTCCGATCGGGCAAAAAACCTAGGAGAAGTTTGCAAAAATAGGTTTTTCAAAAAAATGCAATTTACTCAAAATTGGCGCCGTAGGGCGAGCAAATCGGAGATAGCCATTTTGTCCGCCTTGAGCCAAGGATTCCAACGATATAAGACACTTGATCCTGGGACAAACGGTCTAAGAGATATGAGCGATTTTGAACTTTTGGTTGCTGTAGCGCCACCTATGGGCCAATCGGGGTCATACTCTGATAGGTTGTCCCCAAATTGAGGCCTACCATCTGGCCAGGTTTCAAGTCTCTAGGCCTTACGGTTTGTCCTGCGCGATGCGTTTTACGAATCCTTACAATTACAATAGGGTTTCAGCATTTCATGCTTGAACCCCTAATAAGAATGAAGGCTTTTTGCCAGTTATAGCGCCACCTATGGTCCGATCTCCATGAAACTCTGCATGCTTCCTCACCATGTTCTGACACATATGCTCATCAATTTTGGTGAAGTTCTGAGTTTTCCTTTGGGATTTATAGGCTTTTGAGCGTATTTTGCCACGCCCCTTTTCTAAATGACCCTGTTACAGCCACGCAAATGCCAAAGTTCAACTTTTTTTTGATAATTATTGATCTAGAGAGTCCAGAGAATTGTCCTAGACTGGTTTGGTTCCGATCGGGCGAAAAACCAGGGACTAGTTCGCAAAAGTAGGTTATGGACAAAAGTCAACATAGCAGAAAATTTTCCCTGCCTACATCCAAATCGGAGATAGCCATTTTGTCCGCCTTGAGCCAAGGATTCCAACGATATAAGACACTTGATCCTGGGACAAACGGTCTAAGAGATATGAGCGATTTTGAACTTTTGGTTGCTGTAGCGCCACCTATGGGCCAATCGGGGTCATACTCTGATAGGTTGTCCCCAAATTGAGGCCTACCATCTGGCCAGGTTTCAAGTCTCTAGGCCTTACGGTTTGTCCTGCGCGATGCGTTTTACGAATCCTTACAATTACAATAGGGTTTCAGCATTTCATGCTTGAACCCCTAATAAGAATGAAGGCTTTTTGCCAGTTATAGCGCCACCTATGGTCCGATCTCCATGAAACTCTGCATGCTTCCTCACCATGTTCTGACACATATGCTCATCAATTTTGGTGAAGTTCTGAGTTTTCCTTTGGGATTTATAGGCTTTTGAGCGTATTTTGCCACGCCCCTTTTCTAAATGACCCTGTTACAGCCACGCAAATGCCAAAGTTCAACTTTTTTTTGATAATTATTGATCTAGAGAGTCCAGAGAATTGTCCTAGACTGGTTTGGTTCCGATCGGGCGAAAAACCAGGGACTAGTTCGCAAAAGTAGGTTATGGACAAAAGTCAACATAGCAGAAAATTTTCCCTGCCTACATCCAAATCGGAGATAGCCATTTTGTCCGCCTTGAGCCAAGGATTCCAACGATATAAGACACTTGATCCTGGGACAAACGGTCTAAGAGATATGAGCGATTTTGAACTTTTGGTTGCTGTAGCGCCACCTATGGGCCAATCGGGGTCATACTCTGATAGGTTGTCCCCAAATTGAGGCCTACCATCTGGCCAGGTTTCAAGTCTCTAGGCCTTACGGTTTGTCCTGCGCGATGCGTTTTACGAATCCTTACAATTACAATAGGGTTTCAGCATTTCATGCTTGAACCCCTAAAAATCAGTACAATTACAATAGGGTTTCAGCACTTCGTGCTTGAACCCCTAAAAATCAGCACAATTACAATAGGGTTTCAGCACTTCGTGCTTGAACCCCTAATAATAATAATTAAAGCTGCAAGCAGCATTTATCGGGGTTCAAGCAGTTAAGGCCTTTAAGGCATTTAAGCACAAAAGCATCAAAAGTCATTAAGATTTATTTAGCAAGCATGTAACCACTGACATAATAGATGGAAAAGACCATTTACAGCCAATACAGGCAAATTGCCATGGGATATATATGGTTTTAAAGCTTTTTAACAGTTATAGCGCCACCTATGGTCCGATCTCCATAAAATTGTTTACTGTGACCTCAAATTGAACCCATACACATGTGTACTGAGTTTGGTGAAGATATCTCATTTACTTCTTGAGTTATAGCCATTTGAGTAAAATAGGCTCCTCCCACAACGATTTGCCACATTCTAGAATTATTTAATATGATTCTAGCATGATTTACTATCATATACCATGTTCCAGAATGATTTATTAGGATTCTAGCATGATTTACCTTGATACACCTCATTTCAGTATTATTTACTATGATTTACAATGTTTCTAGCATGATTAACCACATTACTAGCAATTATGTGAAGTGTCAGTGCAAATGAGGTGATGAACACTGACAAAATATTATTGTGTTATAATAGTTAGTTATATACGTGATTTTTAGTGTGTCCAAGTATGAATGCAAAAGCACATGTAAAATATTTCATTATTAAGTAGAATGGCCAGCAGAGGGCACTAGAAGACCACTTATTGGCTCACTTTCACTTTAAACCAGTTTTCTGCACTAAAGCAAACCAGTTTTTCCATGTTAACTCAATGCATGCTTACACACACACACACACACACACACACACACACACACACACACACACACACACAGCATAGTTAACCATGATTTACCATGATATACCACGTTCTAGTATTATTTACCAGGAGATAAACGACAATCTAGTATTATTTACTTTGATTTACCATGTTTCTAGCCTGATTTATCACATTACTAGCAATTATTTGAAGTGTCAGTGCAAATAAAGTGATTAACACTGACAAAATATGATTGTGTTATAATAGTTATTGCTATATAAGTGATTTTTTTAGTGTGTATTCAAGTATGAATGCAAGCACATGTTGAAATATTTCATTAATAAGTAGAATGGCCAGCAGAGGGCAGTAGAAGACCACTTATTGGCTCACTTTCACTTTAAACCAGTTTTCTGCACTAAAGCAAACCAGTTTATCCATGTTAACTCAATGCATGCTTACACACACACACACACACACACACACACACACACACACACACACACACACACACACACAGCATAGTTAACCATGATTTACCATGATATACCACGTTCTAGTATTATTTACCAGGAGATAAACGACAATCTAGTATTATTTACTTTGATTTACCATGTTTCTAGCCTGATTTATCACATTACTAGCAATTATTTGAAGTGTCAGTGCAAATAAAGTGATTAACACTGACAAAATATGATTGTGTTATAATAGTTATTGCTATATAAGTGATTTTTAGTGTGTATTCAAGTATAAATGCAAGCACATGTGGAAAAATTTAATTAATAAGTAGAATGGCCAGCAGAGGGCAGTAGAAGACCACTTATTGGCTCACTTTCACTTTAAACCTCATGATTTTGACCAGTTTTCTGCACTAAAGCAAACCAGTGTTTCCATGTTAACTCAATAATGCATACTTGCTACATATGCTACACACAATAATGCTACACACACACACACACACACACACACACACACACACACACACACAAATGTTTCAGTGATATTGGTGTCTCATTCACCTTCATCACATTCACCTTCTGTCTTCATCACATTCACCATCTGTCGTCATCACCTGCACCTGCTCCTCATCACCCTCCTCATCATCACCTGCTCCTCATCATCATAACCGTCACCTGTTGTCCTCGTCTTGATCTGTGTATTTAAGTTCCCCTCTCATCCATTATCATTGTCGGTTATTGTTTGTGCACTAGCACTCTGTTATGTTTGTTTTCATGTTGGAAAATAAAACCTTTGTTATATTTGTACCACACACACACACACACACACACACACACACACACACACACACACACACACACACACACACACACACACACACACACACCATCATTTATCATGATTTACCATGGCTGATACCAATACCAATATGAGACAATGACTATTTTAAACAGCAGGGGGCAGTAAAATACCACTTATTGGCTTAACATGCCATTAATTCATATCATTTTCACCTTTTTAACTGTTATAGAGGCAAATTTTGTCCGATCTGTCTGAAAATTTTCATGCTTGTTCAGGGTGATATTTCACACGTTCTGACTTGTTTTTAAGAAGGTCTGAGCATTGATTAAAGAGATATAGGCTTTCGGGGACACTTGGTAAAGGCCAGATTTTGAAGTGAACCTATTATAGCTATCCAAATGAAGTAGTTCAACTTTTTCTGACAATTATTGATCTAGTGAGTCCAGAGAATTGTATTGCACTAGTTTTGAACATTATGATGTGAAAATTATATGATCAGAGATGGAAAAGACCATTTACAGCCAATACAGGCAGTTTACCATAGGAAATATATGATTTTAAAGCTTTTTAACAGTTATAGCGCCACCTATCGTCCGATCTCCATAGAATTTTTCATGCTTGTTAATGATGTTATGTCACATATGCTGACCAATTTTTGTGAAGTTCTGAGTTTTTATTTAGGATTTATAGGCTTTTTAATGTATTTTGACACGCCCATTTTATAAATTACCCTATTACAGCCATCCAAATGCAAAAGTTCAACTTTTTTTTGATAATTATTGATCTAGAGAGTCCAGAGAATTGTCCTAGACTGGTCTGGTTCCAATCGGGCAAAAAACCTAGGACTAGTTCGCAAAAGTAGGTTTTTAACATATTAATGAATAATTAATGAACAGTTTGATTGACAGCAATGGTTCTTGAGGCAAAGTTGTTCAGGATGAGGAGATCTATCAAATGATATGCATATTGTGTGGATATTTGTAACACCACGTGATTACAGAGCCGTAAAACTCGTTAGCGCCAACTAGTGGCCGATTTCTTTCAAAATTCTTACAGACCTTTAGGGCCATGAGCCGAACATGCCCATTGAGTTTCGTTCCGATCGGCCTCCGTTAACCTTGTCTAATAGGTGCTCAAACTTCGTTGGCCGATGGCGGCCATGTTTTTTGAGATACGCCAATGTCCTCATACACATACATGGCACCTTGGACCAAGACACTGCATACCAATTTTCAAGTCAATCGGACTAACGGTCAGGTGGTTATAGCCTGTTTTATGTTTTTTTCATTTTATAGCGCCACCATGAGGCCAATCGTCGCGATTTTTTTACTGTGACCCCAGATTGAACTCATACACATGTGTACCAAGTTTGGTGAAGATACCTCATTTACATCGGGAGTTATAGCCATTTTAGTAAAATAGGCCCCTCCCACAACGTACGTTTTGGCGCCCCTTAGCGACCGTGAATCGAAATTTCCACTTTTTTTCGATAATTATTGATATTCAGACTCCAGAGAACATTTCTGCACTGGTTTGGTTCCAATCGGGCAAAAAACCAGGGACTAGTTCGCAAAAGTAGGTTTTTGACAAAATTCAAAATGGCGGAAAATCTATCATGGCGGAAATGAAATCGGAGATATACGTTTTGTTCGTCAGGCATCCAGCTTTCCAATGATATAAGACACTTGAGTCTACGACATACGGTCTAGGAGTTATGAACAGTTTCGCGCTTTTGGTTGCTATAGCGCCACCTATGGGCCAATCGGGGTCATAATCTCTGAACCTTTCCTCGATTTTTGTACTACCATCTGTCAAAGTTTCAAAGTTCCAGCTCTTACGGTTTGGGCTGCACGATGCGTTTTACGGCGGAATAATAATAATAATAATTAAAGCTGCAAGCAGCATTTATCGGGGTTCAAGCATTTAAGGCCTTTAGGCACATAAGCATTTAAGACATTAAGATTTATTTAGAAAGCTTTTAACCACTGAAATAATAGATGGAAAAGTCCATTTACAGCCAATACAGGCAATTTACCATAGGAAATATGTGTTTTTTAAAGCTTTTTAACAGTTATAGCACCATCTATAGTCCGATCTCCATGAAATTTTGCATGCTTGTTAATGATGTTATGGCACATAAGCTCACCAATTTTCGTGAAGTTCTGAGTTTTTGTTTAGGATTTATAGGCTTTTGAGTGCATTTTGCCACGCCCATTTTCTTTATGACCCAATATACCCATGCGAAAAATGCAAAAGTTCAACTTTTTTTTGATAATTATTGATCTTGAGAGTCCATAGAATTGTCCTAGACTCGTTTGGTTCTGATCGGGCGAAAAACCTAGGACTAGTTCGCAAAAGTAGGTTTTTAACATAATTACGAATATTTAATGAACGGTTTGATTGACAGCAATGGTTCTTGAGGCAAAGTTGTTCAACAAGAGGAGATCTATCAAATGGTATGCATTTTGTGACAATAAGTGTAACACCACGTGATTACAGAGCCATAAAACTCGTTAGCGCCAACTAGTGGCCGATTTCTTTTAAAATTCTTACAGACCTCTAGGGCCATGAGTCGAACATGCCCACCGAGTTTCGTTCCGATAGGCCTCCGTTAACCTTGTCTAATAGGTGCTCAAACTTCATTGGCCGATGGCGGCCATGTTTTTTGAGATACACCAATGTCCTCATAGACATACATGGCACCTTGGACCAAGACACTGCATACCAATTTTCAAGTCAATCGGACTAACGGTCAGGTGGTTATAGCCTGTTTTATGTTTTTTTCATGTTATAGCGCCACCATGTGACCAATCGCCGCGATTTTTTTACCGTGACCTCATATTGACGTCTTACACATGTGTACCAGGTTTGGTTAAAATACCTCTTTTACTTCTGGAGTTATAGCCATTTTAGTAAAATAGGCTCCTCCCACAACGTTAATTTTGCACCCCCTAGCGACCGTGAATCGAAATTTCAACTTTTTTTTGATAATTATTGATATTCAGACTCCAGAGAACAATTCTGCACTGGTTTGGTTCCGATCGGGCAAAAAACCAGGGACTAGTTCGCAAAAGTAGATTTTCGACAAAATTCAAAATGGCGGAAAATCTATCATGGCGGAAATAAAATCGGAGATATACGTTTTGTTCGTCAGGCGTCCAGCTTTCCAATGATATAAGACACTTGAGTCTATGACTTACGGTCTAGGAGTTATGAGCAGTTTCGCGCTTTTGGTTGCTATAGCGCCACCTATGGGCCAATCGGGGTCATAATTTGATAACCTCTCCTCGATTTTTGTACTACCATATGGCAAAGTTTCAAAGCTCTAGCCCTTACGGTTTGGGCTGCACGATGCGTTTTACGGCAGAATAATAATAATAATAATAATAATTAAAGCTGCAAGCAGCATTTATCGGGGTTCAAGCAGTTAAGGCCTTTAAGCACAAAAGCATCAAAAGTGATTAAGTTTTATTTAGCAAGCATGTAACTACTGACATAATAGATGGAAAAGACCATTTACAGGAAATACCATAGGAAATATATGGTTTTAAAGCTTTTTAGCAGTTATAGCGCCACCTATGGTCCGATCTCCATAAAAATTGGCATGCTTGTTAATGATGTTATGTCACATATGCTCACCAATTTTTGTGAAGTTCTGAGTTTTCATTTAGGATTTATAGGCTTTTTAGTGTTTTTTTGCCATGCCCCTTTTCTAAATGACCCTATTACAGCCATCTACATGCAAAAGTTCAACTTTTTTTTGATAATTATTGATCTAGAGTGTCCAGAGAATTGTCCTAGACTGGTCTGGTTTCGATCGGGCGAAAAACCTAGGACTAGTTTGCAAAAGTAGGTTTTTAACATAATTACGAATATTTAATAAACGGTTTAATTGACAGCATTAGTTCTTGAGGCAAAGTTGTTCAGCATGAGCAGATCTATCAGATGATATGCATTTTGTGACGATAAGTGTAACACCACGTGATTACAGAGCCATAAAACTCGTTAGCGCCAACTAGTGGCCGATTTCTTTCAAAACTCTTAGAGACCTCTAGGGCCATGAGTCGAACATGCCCATCGAGTTTCGTTCCGATCGGCCTCCGTTAACCTTGTCTAATAGGTGCTCAAATTTCATTGGTCGATGGCGGCCATGTTTTTCGAGATACGCCAATGTCCTCATAGACATACATGGTACCTTGGACCAAGACACTGCATACCAATTTTCAAGTCAATCGGACTAACGGTCACGTGGTCATAGCCGTTTTCATGTTTTTTTCATGTTATAGCGCCACCTAGTAATCAATCGTCGCGATTTTTTTACTGTGACCCCAGATTGAACTCATACACATGTGCACCAAGTTTGGTGAAGATATCTAATTTCATTCTCGAGTTATAGCCATTTTAGTAAAATAGGCTCCTCCCACAACATTAATTTATCACCCCCCGGCGATCAGGAATCGAAATTTCGACTTTTTTTCGATAATTATTGATATTCAGACTCCAGAGAACATTTCTGCACTGTTTTGGATCCAATTGGACAAAAAACCTAGGACTAGTTCGCAAAAGTAGGTTTTTAACTAAATTCAAAATGGCGGACAATTTGCATACAGGAAATGAAATCGGAGATATACGTTTTGACCTTCAGGTTTCCAGCTTTCCAGTGATATAAGACACTTGAGTCTACGTCATACGGTCTAGGAGTTATGAGCAGTTTCGCGCTTTTGGTTGCTATAGCGCCACCTATGGGCCAATTGGGGTCATATTCTCTGAACCTCTCCTCGATTTTTGTACTACCATCTGGCAAAGTTTCAAAGCTCCAGCTCTTACGGTTTGGGCTGCACGATGAGTTTTACGGCAGAAGAAAAATAATAATAATAATAATAATAATAATAATAATAATAATAAAAATCAGTACAATTACAATAGGGTTTCAGCACTTCGTGCTTGAACCCCTAATAAAAATCAGCACAATTACAATAGGGTTTCAGCACTTCGTGCTTGAACCCCTAATTAAAGCTGCAAGCAGCATTTATCGGGGTTCAAGCATTTAAGGCCTTTAGGCACATAAGCATTTAAGACATTAAGATTTATTTAGAAAGCTTTTAACCACTGAAATAATAGATGGAAAAGTCCATTTACAGCCAATACAGGCAATTTACCATAGGAAATATGTGTTTTTTAAAGCTTTTTAACAGTTATAGCACCATCTATAGTCCGATCTCCATGAAATTTTGCATGCTTGTTAATGATGTTATGGCACATAAGCTCACCAATTTTCGTGAAGTTCTGAGTTTTCGTTTAGGATTTATAGGCTTTTGAGTGCATTTTGCCACGCCCATTTTCTTTATGACCCAATATACCCATGCGAAAAATGCAAAAGTTCAACTTTTTTTTGATAATTATTGATCTTGAGAGTCCATAGAATTGTCCTAGACTCGTTTGGTTCTGATCGGGCGAAAAACCTAGGACTAGTTCGCAAAAGTAGGTTTTTAACATAATTACGAATATTTAATGAACGGTTTGATTGACAGCAATGGTTCTTGAGGCAAAGTTGTTCAACAAGAGGAGATCTATCAAATGGTATGCATTTTGTGACAATAAGTGTAACACCACGTGATTACAGAGCCATAAAACTCGTTAGCGCCAACTAGTGGCCGATTTCTTTTAAAATTCTTACAGACCTCTAGGGCCATGAGTCGAACATGCCCACCGAGTTTCGTTCCGATAGGCCTCCGTTAACCTTGTCTAATAGGTGCTCAAACTTCATTGGCCGATGGCGGCCATGTTTTTTGAGATACACCAATGTCCTCATAGACATACATGGCACCTTGGACCAAGACACTGCATACCAATTTTCAAGTCAATCGGACTAACGGTCAGGTGGTTATAGCCTGTTTTATGTTTTTTTCATGTTATAGCGCCACCATGTGACCAATCGCCGCGATTTTTTTACCGTGACCTCATATTGACGTCTTACACATGTGTACCAGGTTTGGTTAAAATACCTCTTTTACTTCTGGAGTTATAGCCATTTTAGTAAAATAGGCTCCTCCCACAACGTTAATTTTGCACCCCCTAGCGACCGTGAATCGAAATTTCAACTTTTTTTTGATAATTATTGATATTCAGACTCCAGAGAACAATTCTGCACTGGTTTGGTTCCGATCGGGCAAAAAACCAGGGACTAGTTCGCAAAAGTAGATTTTCGACAAAATTCAAAATGGCGGAAAATCTATCATGGCGGAAATAAAATCGGAGATATACGTTTTGTTCGTCAGGCGTCCAGCTTTCCAATGATATAAGACACTTGAGTCTATGACTTACGGTCTAGGAGTTATGAGCAGTTTCGCGCTTTTGGTTGCTATAGCGCCACCTATGGGCCAATCGGGGTCATAATTTGATAACCTCTCCTCGATTTTTGTACTACCATATGGCAAAGTTTCAAAGCTCTAGCCCTTACGGTTTGGGCTGCACGATGCGTTTTACGGCAGAATAATAATAATAATAATAATTAAAGCTGCAAGCAGCATTTATCGGGGTTCAAGCAGTTAAGGCCTTTAAGCACAAAAGCATCAAAAGTGATTAAGTTTTATTTAGCAAGCATGTAACTACTGACATAATAGATGGAAAAGACCATTTACAGGAAATACCATAGGAAATATATGGTTTTAAAGCTTTTTAGCAGTTATAGCGCCACCTATGGTCCGATCTCCATAAAAATTGGCATGCTTGTTAATGATGTTATGTCACATATGCTCACCAATTTTTGTGAAGTTCTGAGTTTTCATTTAGGATTTATAGGCTTTTTAGTGTTTTTTTGCCATGCCCCTTTTCTAAATGACCCTATTACAGCCATCTACATGCAAAAGTTCAACTTTTTTTTGATAATTATTGATCTAGAGTGTCCAGAGAATTGTCCTAGACTGGTCTGGTTTCGATCGGGCGAAAAACCTAGGACTAGTTTGCAAAAGTAGGTTTTTAACATAATTACGAATATTTAATAAACGGTTTAATTGACAGCATTAGTTCTTGAGGCAAAGTTGTTCAGCATGAGCAGATCTATCAGATGATATGCATTTTGTGACGATAAGTGTAACACCACGTGATTACAGAGCCATAAAACTCGTTAGCGCCAACTAGTGGCCGATTTCTTTCAAAACTCTTAGAGACCTCTAGGGCCATGAGTCGAACATGCCCATCGAGTTTCGTTCCGATCGGCCTCCGTTAACCTTGTCTAATAGGTGCTCAAATTTCATTGGTCGATGGCGGCCATGTTTTTCGAGATACGCCAATGTCCTCATAGACATACATGGTACCTTGGACCAAGACACTGCATACCAATTTTCAAGTCAATCGGACTAACGGTCACGTGGTCATAGCCGTTTTCATGTTTTTTTCATGTTATAGCGCCACCTAGTAATCAATCGTCGCGATTTTTTTACTGTGACCCCAGATTGAACTCATACACATGTGCACCAAGTTTGGTGAAGATATCTAATTTCATTCTCGAGTTATAGCCATTTTAGTAAAATAGGCTCCTCCCACAACATTAATTTATCACCCCCCGGCGATCAGGAATCGAAATTTCGACTTTTTTTCGATAATTATTGATATTCAGACTCCAGAGAACATTTCTGCACTGTTTTGGATCCAATTGGACAAAAAACCTAGGACTAGTTCGCAAAAGTAGGTTTTTAACTAAATTCAAAATGGCGGACAATTTGCATACAGGAAATGAAATCGGAGATATACGTTTTGACCTTCAGGTTTCCAGCTTTCCAGTGATATAAGACACTTGAGTCTACGTCATACGGTCTAGGAGTTATGAGCAGTTTCGCGCTTTTGGTTGCTATAGCGCCACCTATGGGCCAATTGGGGTCATATTCTCTGAACCTCTCCTCGATTTTTGTACTACCATCTGGCAAAGTTTCAAAGCTCCAGCTCTTACGGTTTGGGCTGCACGATGAGTTTTACGGCAGAAGAAAAATAATAATAATAATAATAATAATAATAATAATAATAATAATAAAAATCAGTACAATTACAATAGGGTTTCAGCACTTCGTGCTTGAACCCCTAAAAATCAGTACAATTACAATAGGGTTTCAGCACTTCGTGCTTGAACCCCTAATTAAAGCTGCAAGCAGCATTTATCGGGGTTCAAGCATTTAAGGCCTTTAGGCACATAAGCATTTAAGACATTAAGATTTATTTAGAAAGCTTTTAACCACTGAAATAATAGATGGAAAAGTCCATTTACAGCCAATACAGGCAATTTACCATAGGAAATATGTGTTTTTTAAAGCTTTTTAACAGTTATAGCACCATCTATAGTCCGATCTCCATGAAATTTTGCATGCTTGTTAATGATGTTATGGCACATAAGCTCACCAATTTTCGTGAAGTTCTGAGTTTTCGTTTAGGATTTATAGGCTTTTGAGTGCATTTTGCCACGCCCATTTTCTTTATGACCCAATATACCCATGCGAAAAATGCAAAAGTTCAACTTTTTTTTGATAATTATTGATCTTGAGAGTCCATAGAATTGTCCTAGACTCGTTTGGTTCTGATCGGGCGAAAAACCTAGGACTAGTTCGCAAAAGTAGGTTTTTAACATAATTACGAATATTTAATGAACGGTTTGATTGACAGCAATGGTTCTTGAGGCAAAGTTGTTCAACAAGAGGAGATCTATCAAATGGTATGCATTTTGTGACAATAAGTGTAACACCACGTGATTACAGAGCCATAAAACTCGTTAGCGCCAACTAGTGGCCGATTTCTTTTAAAATTCTTACAGACCTCTAGGGCCATGAGTCGAACATGCCCACCGAGTTTCGTTCCGATAGGCCTCCGTTAACCTTGTCTAATAGGTGCTCAAACTTCATTGGCCGATGGCGGCCATGTTTTTTGAGATACACCAATGTCCTCATAGACATACATGGCACCTTGGACCAAGACACTGCATACCAATTTTCAAGTCAATCGGACTAACGGTCAGGTGGTTATAGCCTGTTTTATGTTTTTTTCATGTTATAGCGCCACCATGTGACCAATCGCCGCGATTTTTTTACCGTGACCTCATATTGACGTCTTACACATGTGTACCAGGTTTGGTTAAAATACCTCTTTTACTTCTGGAGTTATAGCCATTTTAGTAAAATAGGCTCCTCCCACAACGTTAATTTTGCACCCCCTAGCGACCGTGAATCGAAATTTCAACTTTTTTTTGATAATTATTGATATTCAGACTCCAGAGAACAATTCTGCACTGGTTTGGTTCCGATCGGGCAAAAAACCAGGGACTAGTTCGCAAAAGTAGATTTTCGACAAAATTCAAAATGGCGGAAAATCTATCATGGCGGAAATAAAATCGGAGATATACGTTTTGTTCGTCAGGCGTCCAGCTTTCCAATGATATAAGACACTTGAGTCTATGACTTACGGTCTAGGAGTTATGAGCAGTTTCGCGCTTTTGGTTGCTATAGCGCCACCTATGGGCCAATCGGGGTCATAATTTGATAACCTCTCCTCGATTTTTGTACTACCATATGGCAAAGTTTCAAAGCTCTAGCCCTTACGGTTTGGGCTGCACGATGCGTTTTACGGCAGAATAATAATAATAATAATTAAAGCTGCAAGCAGCATTTATCGGGGTTCAAGCAGTTAAGGCCTTTAAGGCATTTAAGCACAAAAGCATCAAAAGTTATTAAGATTTATTTAGCAAGCATGTAACCACTGACATAATAGATGGAAAAGACCATTTACAGCCAATACAGGCAATTTGCCATGGGATATATATGGTTTTAAAGCTTTTTAACAGTTATAGCGCCACCTATGCTCCGATCTCCATAGAATTGTTTACTGTGACCTCAAATTGAACCCATACACATGTGTACTGAGTTTGGTGAAGATATCTCATTTACTTCTTGAGTTATAGCCATTTGAGTAAAATAGGCTCCTCCCACAACGATTTGCCACATTCTAGAATTATTTAATATGATTCTAGCATGATTTACTATCATATACCATGTTCCAGAATGATTTATTAGGATTCTAGCATGATTTACCTTGATACACCTCATTTCAGTATTATTTACTATGATTTACAATGTTTCTAGCATGATTAACCACATTACTAGCAAATATGTGAAGTGTCAGTGCAAATGAGGTGATGAACACTGACAAAATATTATTGTGTTATAATAGTTAGTTATATACGTGATTTTTAGTGTGTGTCCAAGTATGAATGCAAAAGCACATGTAAAATATTTCATTATTAAGTAGAATGGCCAGCAGAGGGCAGTAGAAGACCACTTATTGGCTCACTTTCACTTTAAACCAGTTTTCTGCACTAAAGCAAACCAGTTTTTCCATGTTAACTCAATGCATGCTTACACACACACACACACACACACACACACACACACACACACACACACACACACACACACACACACACACACACACACACACACAAACACACACACACACAAACACACACACACACACACACACACACACACACACACACACAAACACACACACACACACACACACACACACATACACACACAGCATAGTTAACCGTGATTTACCATGATATACCACGTTCTAGTATTATTTACCAGGAGATAAACGACAATCTAGTATTATTTACTTTGATTTACCATGTTTCTAGCCTGATTTATCACATTACTAGCAATTATTTGAAGTGTCAGTGCAAATAAAGTGATTAACACTGACAAAATATGATTGTGTTATAATAGTTATTGCTATATAAGTGATTTTTTTTGTGTGTATTCAAGTATGAATGCAAGCACATGTTGAAATATTTCATTAATAAGTAGAATGGCCAGCAGAGGGCAGTAGAAGACCACTTATTGGCTCACTTTCACTTTAAACCAGTTTTCTGCACTAAAGCAAACCAGTTTATCTATGTTAACTCAATGCATGCTTACACACACACACACACACACACACACACACACACACACACACACACACACACACACACACACACACACACACAGAGCATAGTTAACCATGATTTACCATGATTTACCACATTACTAGCAATTATTTGAAGTGTCAGTGCAAATAAAGTGATTAACACTGACAAAATATGATTGTGTTATAATAGTTATTGCTATATAAGTGATTTTTAGTGTGTATTCAAGTATAAATGCAAGCACATGTGGAAAAATTTAATTAATAAGTAGAATGGCCAGCAGAGGGCAGTAGAAGACCACTTATTGGCTCACTTTCACTTTAAACCTCATGATTTTGACCAGTTTTCTGCACTAAAGCAAACCAGTGTTTCCATGTTAACTCAAT
This sequence comes from Scardinius erythrophthalmus, assembly GCF_964197995.2. Classification (NCBI taxonomy): domain Eukaryota; kingdom Metazoa; phylum Chordata; class Actinopteri; order Cypriniformes; family Leuciscidae; genus Scardinius; species Scardinius erythrophthalmus. The sequence goes on from NW_028296372.1 coordinate 81,703, forward strand.
AATGCATAATTGCTACATATGCTACACACAATAATGCTACACACACACACACACACACACACACACACACACACACACACACACACACACACACAAATGTTTCAGTGATATTGGTGTCACATTCACCTTCATCACATTCACCTTCTGTCTTCATCACATTCACCATCTGTCGTCATCACCTGCACCTGCTCCTCATCACCCTCCTCATCATCACCTGCTCCTCATCATCATAACCGTCACCTGTTGTCCTTGTCTTGATCTGTGTATTTAAGTTCCCCTCTCATCCATTATCATTGTCGGTTATTGTTTGTGCACTAGCACTCTGTTATGTTTGTTTTCATGTTGGAAAATAAAACCTTTGTTATATTTGTACCACACACACACACACACACACACACACACACACACACACACACACACACACACCATCATTTATCATGATTTACCATGGCTGATACCAATACCAATATGAGAAAATGACTATTTTAAACAGCAGGGGGCAGTAAAATACCACTTATTGGCTTAACATGCCATTAAATCATATCATTTTCACCTTTTTAACTGTTATAGAGGCAAATTTTGTCCGATCTGTCTGAAAATTTTCATGCTTGTTCAGGGTGATATTTCACACGTTCTGACTTGTTTTTAAGAAGGTCTGAGCATTGATTAAAGAGATATAGGCTTTCGGGGACACTTGGTAAAGGCCAGATTTTGAAGTGAACCTATTATAGCTATCCAAATGAAGTAGTTCAACTTTTTCTGACAATTATTGATCTAGTGAGTCCAGAGAATTGTATTGCACTAGTTTTGAACATTATGATATGAAAATTATATGATCAGACATGGAAAAGACCATTTACAGCCAATACAGGCAGTTTACCATAGGAAATATATGGTTTTAAAGCTTTTTAACAGTTATAGCGCCAACTATTGTCCAATCTCCATAAAATTTTGCAAGCTTGTTTGTGATGTTATGACACATATGCTCACCAATTTTTGTGAAGTTCTGAGTTTTCATTTAGGATTTATAGGCTTTTGAGTGTATTTTGCCACACCCATTTTATAAATGACCCTATTACAGCCATACAAATACAAAAGTTCAACTTTTTTTTGATAATTATTGATCTAGAGAGTCCATAGAATTGTCCTAGACTGGTCTGGTTCCGATCGGGCAAAAAACCAGGGACTAGTTCGCAAAAGTAGGTTTTTAACATATTCATGAATATTTAATGAACGGTTTGATTGACAGCAATGGTTCTAGAGGCAAAGTTGTTCAGCATGAGCAGATCTATCAAATGATATGCATTTTGTGACAATATATCTAACACCACGTGATTACAGAGCCATAAAACTCGTTAGCGCCAACTAGTGGCCGATTTCTTTCAAAATTCTTACAGACCTCTAGGGCCATGAGTCGAACATGCCCACCGAGTTTCGTTCCGATCGGCCTCCGTTAACCTTGTCTAATAGGTGCTCAACTTCATTGGCCAATGGCGGCCATGTTTTTTGAGATACACCAATGTCCTCATAGACATACATGGCACCTTGGACCAAGACACTGCATACCAATTTTCAAGTCAATCGGACTAACGGTCAGGTGGTTATAGCCTGTTTTATGTTTTTTTCATGTTATAGCGCCACCATGTGGCCAATCGCCGCGATTTTTTTACCGTGTCCTCAGATTGACCTCTTACATATGTGCACCAAGTTTGTTGAAAATACCTCATTTACTTCTGGAGTTATAGCCATTTTAGTAAAATAGGCTCCGCCCACAACGTTAATTTTGCGCCCCCTAGCGACCCTGAATCGAAATTTCAACTTTTTTTCGATAATTATTGATCTTCAGTCTCCAGAGAACAATTCTGCACTGGTTTGGTTCCGATCGAGCAAAAAACCAGGGACTAGTTCGCAAAAGTAGGTTTTCAACAAAATTCAAAATGGCGGAAAATCTATCATGACGGAAATGAAATCGGAGATATACGTTTTGTTCGTCAGACGACCAGCTTTCCAATGATATAAGACACTTGTGTCTACGACATACGGTCCAGGAGTTATGACCACTTTCGCGCTTTTGGTTGTTATAGCGCCACCTATGGGCCAATCGAGGTCATAATTTGATAACCTCTCCTCGATTTTTGTACTACCATCTGGCAAAGTTTCAAAGCTCTAGCCCTTACGGTTTGGGCTGCACGATGCGTTTTACGGCAGAATAATAATAATAATAATAATAATAAAAATCAGTACAATTACAATAGGGTTTCAGCACTTCGTGCTTGAACCCCTAATAATAATTAAAGCTGCAAGCAGCATTTATCGGGGTTCAAGCATTTAAGGCCTTTAAGCACATAAGCATTTAAGACATTAAGTTTTATTTAGAAAGCTTTTAACCACTGAAATAATAGATGGAAAAGTCCATTTACAGCCAATACAGGCAATTTACCATAGGAAATATATGGTTTTAAAGCCTTTTGACTGTTATAGTGCTATCTTTGGTCCGATCTCCATAAAATTTTGCATGCTTGTTAATGATGTTATGTCACATATGCTCACCAATTTTTGTGAAGTTCTGAGTTTTCATTTAGGGTTTATAGGCTTTTTAGTGCATTTTGCCACGCCCCTTTTATAAATAACCCTATTACAGCCATCCTAATGCAAAAGTTTAACTTTTTTTTTGATAATTATTGATCTAGAGTGTCCAGAGAATTGTCCTAGACTGGTCTGGTTCCGATCGGGCAAAAAACCTAGGACTAGTTCGCAAAAGTAGGTTTTTAACATATTCGTAAATATTTATTGAACGGTTTGATTGACATTAATGGTTCTTGAGGCAAAGTTGTTCAACATGAGGAGGTCTATCAAATGATATGCATTTTGTGATGAAATTTGTTACACCACGTGATTACCGAGCCTTAAAACTCGTTAGCGCCAACTAGTGGCCGATTTCTTTCAAAATTCTTACAGACCTCTAGGGGCTTGAGCCGAACATGCCCACCGAGTTTCGTTCCGATCGCACTTCGTTAACCTTCTTTTAATAGGTGCTCAAAACTCATTGGCCAATGGCGGCCATGTTTTTCGAGATACGCCAATATCCTTTTAGACATACATGGCCCCTTGGGCCAAGACACTGCATACCAAATTTCAAGTCAATCGGACTAACGGGCAGGTGTCTATACGTTTTTTTTGTTTTATAGCGCCACCATGTGGCCAATCGACGCAATTTTTTTACTGTGACCTCAAATTGACCTCTTACACACGTTTAGCAAGTTTGGTGAAGTTTACTGAATTACTTCTTGAGTTATAG
>NW_028296371.1:0-84558 GCF_964197995.2 Scardinius erythrophthalmus
GTAGCCACTTATATGTTTTCTTACTTGGCATATGTAACTCTGTAGGTATTTACAACAACACTGGTCACTATATGATTAAAGTGTGAAAATTAATCTTAAGAAGAAGTTTATATTAGTTCAAGTTTGCTCTGTGTGGATGTATTGTTCTGTTCCAGTGATGTTCTATGACTAAACCTTGAAGGGAAAAGATATCACCTATGGGGTCAAAGCCTGTTCCCCAATGGTATGTGCCGAATCCTTTGCTGGAAGCATATATACCCCTCGGGTCCCAGCAAGATTTCACAAATGTGGTAGGACCCAGCGATCCATTGCACCACTTTGCATACCTTGTTTATTCGTGTAGCCTGCCATCCAGATAGTAAATATGCACTTGCTTTTTGCAATTCATCCATTGGGTTATTATGGAATCAAACTAATCAAGAGTTCTAGACTTTGACGGGTTCTTCTTATTTGTTTTCATGTTGCTGTGCTCATGATTGCTGTATGATATTTTTATAGACAACTATGCCTTGGGCCTTGAAGTTCTATCACACCACATGTAGCAATTTATATGTTTTCTTACTTGGCATATGCAACTCTTTAGGTATTTACAACGATTAAAGTGTGAAAATTAATCTTAAGAAGAAGTTTATATTAGTTCAAGTTTGCTCTGTGTGGATGTATTGTTCTGTTCCAGTGATGTTCTATGACTAAACCTTGAAGGGAAAAGATATCACCTATGGGGTCAAAGCCTGTTCCCCAATGGTATCTGCTGAAGCCTTTGCTGGAGGCATATATACCCCTCTGGTCCCAGCAAGTTTTCACCAAGGTGGTAGGAACCATCGATCCATTGTACCACTTTGCATACCTTGTTTATTCCTTTAGCCTGCCATCCAGATAGTAAATATGCACTTGCTTTTTGCAATTCATCCATTGGGTTATTATGGAATCAAACTAACCAAGAGTTCTAGACTTTGACAAGTTCTTCTTATTTGCTTTCATATTACTGTTCTCATGATTGCTGTATGAGATTTTTATAGACAACTATGCCTAGGGCCTTGAAGTTCTATCACACCACATGTAGCCACTTATATGTTTTCTTACTTGGCAAATGTAACTCTTTAGGTATTTACAACGATTAAAGTGTGAAAATTAATTGTAAGAAAAAGTTTATATTAGTTCAAGTTTGCTCTGTGTGGATGTATTGTTCTGTTCCAGTGATGTTCTATGACTAAACCTTGAAGGGAAAAGATACCACCTATGGGGTCAAAGCCTGTTCCCCAATGGTATGTGCCGAATGCTTTGCTGGAAGCATATATACCCCTCGGGTCCCAGCAAGATTTCACAAAGGTGGTAGGACCCAGCGATCCATTGCACCACTTTGCATACCTTGTTTATTCGTGTAGCCTGCCCTCCAGATAATAAATATGCACTTGCTTTGCAATTCATCCATTGGGTTATTGTGGAATCAAACTAATCGAGAGTTCTAGACTTTGACGGTTTCTTCTTATTTGTTTTCATGTTGCTGTTCCCAGAGGTGTAAAGTCCAGGTTCAGAAAGTAAAAGTCCTCCTCAGTATTTTGTTCCTATCTGGATTTGCTAATTCAGCCAGGAGATAGAACTAATTAGTTAAATCAGCTGGCTGAGTTCATGGGTGGAATAAACATATGGCAGGACTTCTGCTTTCTGACCCCTGGACTATACACCTCTGGATTTAGACATTGTAATGTTTACGATTTATAACATGTGATGTTATGTTATATTATTTCCACATGTGATGTATTTTAGTTTGAAAGCAGACATTGTTCATTCAGCCCACAAGGGGGCGCGTTAGATTCGCTTTTGTGGTGTTGAGACGGCGTAAACAGGAGAGAAGAAAACCGAGCGCGAAACAGAAATGTAAACAATTGCAACGGAGATTTATAAGTTCACTAAAAGATCTAAAATCTGCTTTGCTGTGTCAGAGTTTTATTCAGAAACTTTGGCATCTTACATTTGCCAGATGTCCACTGAGAATTAACAGGGGTTTAACTCTCTGTTTCATTTGAAATCACCATAATGGTGATTATTGTTTCCATTAGTTGGTCTTTATAACTCTTGCAAAGAAAGCAGTACCAGCCAGCAGTGGTCAACCTGAAGCTTCCACCTGCACTCCCATCGAAGCTAAGTAGGGTTGAGCCTGGTCTTTATCTGGATGGGAAACCTCCTGGGAGACTGGGTAGCTGCTGGAAGAGGTGTTAGAGAGGCCTGCAGGTCTGATCAACCTGTGGCCTTAGTGGGTCCTAACGCCCCAGTACAGTCACAATAAGCTGTACTGTATAAAGGGTACCCCTGGTGTAAAATAGTCCCTATATCACATAACATCCAACGCCCCAGTACAGTCGCCATAAACTGTACTGAATAAAGGGTGTCACCCTGGGGCAAAAATAATCCCTAACATTATTATTATTTTTCTGGCTGGTGTGACTGTGTGTTTGTATGGTATGGCATGTTTGTTATGGAAAAGAAAGCCTCTCACCATCCAATGGCAGTGCGCAGGCACAAAATGGAGTGCCAAAAGCCCATCAAGTTCCTCCAGAGGTGTATAGTCAAGGGGTCAGAAAGTAGAAGTCCTGCCATATGTTTATTCCACCCATGAACTCAGCGAGCTGATTTAACTAATTAGTTCTATCTCCTGGCTGAATTAGCAAATCCAGGTGATTGGAACAAAATACTGAGGAGGACTTTTACTTTCTGAACCTGGACTTTACATCTATGGCCACATGTCAGCCAAGAGCAAAATAAATAAACCAGAACTGGACCTTATCTGAGCTACAAAACCTGTGTATATTAAACATGGAGTCATCTCAGTCTTAATAAGCCTGTTAACAAGCAGAATCACAGAAGGAAAGAAGAGAACAGAAAAAGAGACGAGCAGAAACACAAGAACTACAACTGACTTCAGCCACAGCCTTAGATTAAATCAACTGAAGAGAAAAGAAGACATTAAATCTCTCAAGATCTCAGCAGTTTCATTTGAAGTCACCATAACAGTGATTAGTGTTTCCATTAGTTGGGCTCTTAACTCTTATCATATATTTTGTCTGTTTTTGGCTGCTGTGAGTGTGTGTTTGTCAAACACATTTGCAAAAGCAAAGAAAGCTAAAGTGAAATGAGATCAGGTGCGATGGTTACCTGTTGATGGTTTTGTAATCATCATGAAATAGACTGAATCACTGATGTTATTTGTTTATAATAATTTTTTTGTCCCATCAATACATTCACATCACAAACCCTGTGTTACTGCAGCATGAGATCCAACAGTATTATACCTATCAGTTAAAATATTTTAATAAACATGAGCACAGAATGTTTTACCTAGAGTGACACACACAGTTATTAACAATCAGCGTATGAATCTCAACAATGGTGACAATAAACAATATTCAGATAAACAGATCAACTCTGAACATAACAAAAAAACTACTAAATGTCACTACAAAAATAACAGCAAAAAATAAATTAAAATATTTAGAATTAACCAAAATAATAGGACAATTCAGCTGCATAATTTATTCATGTTGCAATGCATGCTGGGAGTTTTGTACTCTATGCTGGTACCCAGCATGCATTGCAGCAAGGGACTTTTGATTGTCACCATTGTTGAGATTCATACGCTGATTGGTGATGTCTGTGTGTGTCATATTAAACTGACTTTTTCGTGCTCATGTTTGTTAAAATATTCTGATTCTTATAATGTTGCTCGATCTTATGCTGCCGTAACACAGTGTTTGTGATGTGAAAATATAATGGAACACAATTATTAGACTTTGAAAACATCAGTGATTCAGGCTACATCATGACGATTATAAAACCATAAACAGGTAACTATCATCACCTGATCTCATTTGACTTTACCTTCTTTTGCTGCTGCAAATGTGTTTAACAAACACACTGTCTATCATAAGAGTTAAGAGCCCAACTAATGGAAATAGTAATCACTATTATGGTGACTTCAAATGAACCACATTAGAGTTAAACCTCTGTTAATTCTCAATACAAACTTCTGTAGACTTCTGACAGAAATAAAGTCAGTCTGGTTAGTAATAAGTGAAGCTGGTAATGCTGTTTGTGGAGTTGATTAATCCTCCTCTGCTGAGATCACAGATTTAATGTCTTCTTTTCTCTTCAGTTGATTTCATCTAAGGCTGTGTCTGAAGTCAGTTGTAGTTCTTGTGTTTCTGCTCGTCTCTTTTTCTGTTCTCTTCTTTCCTTCAGTGATTCTGCTAGTTAACAGGCTTATTAATCATTGTAAATACCTAAAGAGTTACATATGCCAAGTAAGAAAACATAGAAGTGGCTACATGTGGTGTGATAGAACTTCAAGGCCTTAGGCACAGTTGTCATTGAGCAACAGCAATCATGAGAACAGCAATATGAAAGCAAATAAGCAGAACTCGTCAAAGTCTAGAACTGTTGATTAGTTTGATTCCATAATAACCCAATGGATGAATTGCAAAAAGCAAGTGCATATTTAATATCTGGATGGCAGGCTAAAGGAATAAACAAGGTATGCAAAGTGGTGCAATGGATCGCTGGGTCCTACCACCTTGGTGAAAACTTGCTGGGACCAGAGGGGTGTATATACCTCCAGCAAATGCTTCAGCAGATACCATTGGGGAACAGACTTTGACCCCATAGGTGATATCTTTTCCCTTCAAGGTTTAGTAATAGAACATCACTGGAATAGAACAATACATCAACACAGAGCAAACTTGAACTAATATAAACTTTTTCTTACAATTAATTTTCACACTTTAATCGTTGTAAATACCTAAAGAGTTACATATGCCAAGTAAGAAAACATATAAGTGGCTATATGTGGAGTGATAGAACTTCAAGGCCCTAGGCATAGTTGTCAATAAAAATCTCATACAGCAATCATGAGAACAGCAACATGAAAAAAAATTAGAAGAACCTGTGAAAGTCTAGAACTCTTGATTAGTTTGATTCCATAATAACCCAATGGATGAATTGCAAAAAGCAAGTGCATATTTATTATCTGGAGGGCAGGCTACACGAATAAACAAGGTATGCAAAGTGGTGCAATGGATCGCTGGGTCCTACCACCTTGGTGAAAACTTGCTGGGACCAGAGGGGTATATATACCTCCAGCAAAGGCTTCAGCAGATACCATTGGGGAACAGGCTTTGACCCCATAGGTGATATCTTTTCCCTTCAAGGTTTAGTAATAGAACATCACTGGAACAGAACAATACATCCACACATAGCAAACTTGAACTAATGTAAACTTCTTACGATTAATTTTCACACTTTAATCATATAGTGACCAGTGGTGTTGTAAATACCTAAAGAGTTACATATGCCAAGTAAGAAAACATATAAATTGCTACATGTGGTGTGATAGAACTTCAAGGCCCTAGGCATAGTTGTCTATAAAAATCTCATACAGCAATCATGAGCACAGCAACATGAAAACAAATAAGAAGAACCCGTCAAAGTCTAGAACTCTTGATTAGTTTGATTCCATAATAACCCAATGGATGAATTGCAAAAAGCAAGTGCATATTTACTATCTGGATGGCAGGCTACACGAATAAACAAGGTATGCAAAGTGGTGCAATGGATCGCTGGGTCCTACCACCTTTGTGAAATCTTGCTGGGACCCGAGGGGTATATATGCTTCCAGCAAAGGATTCGGCACATACCATTGGGGAACAGGCTTTGACCCCATAGGTGATATCTTTTCCCTTCAAGGTTTAGTCATAGAACATCACTGGAACAGAACAATACATCCACACAGAGCAAACTTGAACTAATGTAAACTTCTTACGATTAATTTTCACACTTTAATCATATAGTGACCAGTGGTGTTGTAAATACCTAAAGAGTTACATATGCCAAGTAAGAAAACATATAAGTGGCTACATGTGGTGTGATAGAACTTCAAGGCCCTAGGCATAGTTGTCTATAAAAATCTCATACAGCAATCATGAGAACAGTAATATGAAAGCAAATAAGAAGAACCCGTCAAAGTCTAGAACTCTTGATTAGTTTGATTCCATAATAACCCAATGGATGAATTGCAAAAAGCAAGTGCATATTTACTATCTGGATGGCAGGCTAAAGGAATAAACAAGGTATGCAAAGTGGTGCAATGGATCGCTGGGTCCTACCACCTTGGTGAAAACTTGGTGGGACCAGAGGGGTATATATACCTCCAGCAAAGGCTTCAGCAGATACCATTGGGGAACAGGCTTTGACCCCATAGGTGATATCTTTTCCCTTCAAGGTTTAGTAATAGAACATCACTGGAACAGAACAATACATCCACACATAGCAAACTTGAACTAATGTAAACTTCTTACGATTAATTTTCACACTTTAATCATATAGTGACCAGTGGTGTTGTAAATACCTAAAGAGTTACATATGCCAAGTAAGAAAACATATAAATTGCTACATGTGGTGTGATAGAACTTCAAGGCCCTAGGCATAGTTGTCTATAAAAATCTCATACAGCAATCATGAGCACAGCAACATGAAAACAAATAAGAAGAACCCGTCAAAGTCTAGAACTCTTGATTAGTTTGATTCCATAATAACCCAATGGATGAATTGCAAAAAGCAAGTGCATATTTACTATCTGGATGGCAGGCTACACGAATAAACAAGGTATGCAAAGTGGTGCAATGGATCGCTGGGTCCTACCACCTTTGTGAAATCTTGCTGGGACCCGAGGGGTATATATGCTTCCAGCAAAGGATTCGGCACATACCATTGGGGAACAGGCTTTGACCCCATAGGTGATATCTTTTCCCTTCAAGGTTTAGTCATAGAACATCACTGGAACAGAACAATACATCCACACAGAGCAAACTTGAACTAATATAAACTTCTTCTTAAGATTAATGTTCACACTTTAATCATATAGTGACCAGTGGTGTTGTAAATACCTAAAGAGTTACATATGCCAAGTAAGAAAACATATAAATTGCTACATGTGGTGTGATAGAACTTCAAGGCCCTAGGCATAGTTGTCTATAAAAATCTCATACAGCAATCATGAGCACAGCAACATGAAAACAAATAAGAATAACCTGTCAAAATCTAGAACTCTTGATTAGTTTGATTCCATAATAACCCAATGGATGAATTGCAAAAAGCAAGTGCATATTTACTATCTGGATGGCAGGCTAAAGGAATAAACAAGGTATGCAAAGTGGTGCAATGGATCGCTGGGTCCTACCACCTTGGTGAAAACTTGCTGGGACTCGAGGGGTATATATGCCTCCAGCAAAGGCTTCATCAGATACCATTGGGGAACAGGCTTTGACCCCATAGGTGATATCTTTTCCCTTCAAGGTTTAGTAATAGAACATCACTGGAACAGAACAATACATCCACACAGAGCAAACTTGAACTAATATAAACTTCTTCTTAAGATTAATTTTCACACTTTAATCGTTGTAAATACCTAAAGAGTTACATATGCCAAGTAAGAAAACATATAAGTGGCTAGATGTGGTGTCATAGAACTTCAAGGCCCTAGGCACAGTTGTCTATAAAAATCTCATACAGCAATCATGAGAACAGCAATATGAAAGCAAATAAGAAGAACTCGTCAAAGTCTAGAACTCTTGATTAGTTTGATTCCATAATAACCCAATGGATGAATTGCAAAAAGCAAGTGCATATTTACTATCTGGATGGCAGGCTACACGAATAAACAAGGTATGCAAAGTGGTGCAATGGAAACGCTGGGTCCTACCACCTTGGTGAAAACTTGCTGGGACTCGAGGGGTATATATGCCTCCAGCAAAGGCTTCATCAGATACCATTGGGGAACAGGCTTTGACCCCATAGGTGATATCTTTTCCTTTCAAGGTTTAGTAATAGAACATCACTGGAACAGAACAATACATCCACACAGAGCAAAATTGAACTAATATAAACTTCTTCTTAAGATTAATTTTCACACTTTAATCATATAGTGACCAGTGGTGCTGTAAATACCTAAAGAGTTACATATGCCAAGTAAGAAAACATATAAGTGGCTATATGTGGTGTGATAGAACTTCAAGGCCCTAGGCACAGTTGTCTATAAAAATCTCATACAGCAATCATGAGAACAGCAATATGAAAGCAAATAAGAAGAACTCGTCAAAGTCTAGAACTCTTGATTAGTTTGATTCCATAATAACCCAATGGATGAATTGCAAAAAGCAAGTGCATATTTACTATCTGGATGGCAGGCTACACGAATAAACAAGGTATGCAAAGTGGTGCAATGGATCGCTGGGTCCTACCACCTTTGTGAAATCTTGCTGGGACCCGAGGGGTATATATGCTTCCAGCAAAGGATTCGGCACATACAATTGGGGAACAGGCTTTGACCCCATAGGTGATATCTTTTCCCTTCAAGGTTTAGTCATAGAACATCACTGGAACAGAACAATACATCCACACAGAGCAAACTTGAGCTAATATAAACTTCTTCTTAAGATTAATTTTCACACTTTAATCATATAGTGACCAGTAGTGTTGTAAATACCTAAAGAGTTGCATATGCCAAGTAAGAAAACATATAAATTGCTACATGTGGTGTGATAGAACTTCAAGGCCCTAGGCATAGTTGTCTATAAAAATCTCATACAGCAATCATGAGCACAGCAACATGAAAACAAATAAGAAGAACCCGTCAAAGTCTAGAACTCTTGATTAGTTTGATTCCATAATAACCCAATGGATGAATTGCAAAAAGCAAGTGCATATTTACTATCTGGATGGCAGGCTACACGAATAAACAAGGTATGCAAAGTGGTGCAATGGATCGCTGGGTCTTACCACCTTGGTGAAAACTTGCTGGGACCAGAGGGGTATATATGCCTCCAGCAAAGGCTTCAGCAGACACCATTGGGGAACAGGCTTTGACCCCATAGGTGATATCTTTTCCCTTCAAGGTTTAGTCATAGAACATCACTGGAACAGAACAATACATCCACACAGAGCAAACTTGAACTAATATAAACTTCTTCTTAAGATTAATGTTCACACTTTAATCATATAGTGACCAGTGGTGTTGTAAATACCTAAAGAGTTACATATGCCAAGTAAGAAGACATATAAATTGCTACATGTGGTGTGATAGAACTTCAAGGCCCTAGGCATAGTTGTCTATAAAAATCTCATACAGCAATCATGAGCACAGCAACATGAAAACAAATAAGAAGAACCCGTCAAAGTCTAGAACTCTTGATTAGTTTGATTCCATAATAACCCAATGGATGAATTGCAAAAAGCAAGTGCATATTTACTATCTGGATGGCAGGCTACACGAATAAACAAGGTATGCAAAGTGGTGCAATGGATCGCTGGGTCCTACCACCTTGGTGAAAACTTGCTGGGACCAGAGGGGTATATATGCCTCCAGCAAAGGCTTCAGCAGATACCATTGGGGAACAGGCTTTGACCCCATAGGTGATATCTTTTCCCTTCAAGGTTTAGTCATAGAACATCACTGGAACAGAACAATACATCCACACAGAGCAAACTTGAACTAATGTAAACTTCTTACGATTCATTTTCACACTTTTATCATATAGTGACCAATGGTGTTGTAAATACCTACAGAGTTACATATGCCAAGTAAGAAAACATATAAGTGGTTACATGTGGTGTGATAGAACTTCAAGACCTTAGGCATAGTTGTCTATAAAAATCTCATACAGCAATCATGTGAAAAGCAACATGAAAGCAAATAAGAAGAACCCGTCAAAGTCTAGAACTCTTGATTAGTTTGATTCCATAATAACCCAATGGATGAATTGCAAAGCAAGTGCATATTTGTTATCTGGAGGGCAGGCTACACGAATAAACAAGGTATGCAAAGTGGTGCAATGGATCGCTGGGTCCTACCACCTTTGTGAAATCTTGCTGGGACCCGAGGGGTATATATGCTTCCAGCAAAGGATTCGGCACATACAATTGGGGAACAGGCTTTGACCCCATAGGTGATATCTTTTCCCTTCAAGGTTTAGTCATAGAACATCACTGGAACAGAACAATACATCCACACAGAGCAAACTTGAGCTAATATAAACTTCTTCTTAAGATTAATTTTCACACTTTAATCATATAGTGACCAGTAGTGTTGTAAATACCTAAAGAGTTGCATATGCCAAGTAAGAAAACATATAAATTGCTACATGTGGTGTGATAGAACTTCAAGGCCCTAGGCATAGTTGTCTATAAAAATCTCATACAGCAATCATGAGCACAGCAACATGAAAACAAATAAGAAGAACCCGTCAAAGTCTAGAACTCTTGATTAGTTTGATTCCATAATAACCCAATGGATGAATTGCAAAAAGCAAGTGCATATTTACTATCTGGATGGCAGGCTACACGAATAAACAAGGTATGCAAAGTGGTGCAATGGATCGCTGGGTCTTACCACCTTGGTGAAAACTTGCTGGGACCAGAGGGGTATATATGCCTCCAGCAAAGGCTTCAGCAGACACCATTGGGGAACAGGCTTTGACCCCATAGGTGATATCTTTTCCCTTCAAGGTTTAGTCATAGAACATCACTGGAACAGAACAATACATCCACACAGAGCAAACTTGAACTAATATAAACTTCTTCTTAAGATTAATGTTCACACTTTAATCATATAGTGACCAGTGGTGTTGTAAATACCTAAAGAGTTACATATGCCAAGTAAGAAGACATATAAATTGCTACATGTGGTGTGATAGAACTTCAAGGCCCTAGGCATAGTTGTCTATAAAAATCTCATACAGCAATCATGAGCACAGCAACATGAAAACAAATAAGAAGAACCCGTCAAAGTCTAGAACTCTTGATTAGTTTGATTCCATAATAACCCAATGGATGAATTGCAAAAAGCAAGTGCATATTTACTATCTGGATGGCAGGCTACACGAATAAACAAGGTATGCAAAGTGGTGCAATGGATCGCTGGGTCCTACCACCTTGGTGAAAACTTGCTGGGACCAGAGGGGTATATATGCCTCCAGCAAAGGCTTCAGCAGATACCATTGGGGAACAGGCTTTGACCCCATAGGTGATATCTTTTCCCTTCAAGGTTTAGTCATAGAACATCACTGGAACAGAACAATACATCCACACAGAGCAAACTTGAACTAATGTAAACTTCTTACGATTCATTTTCACACTTTTATCATATAGTGACCAATGGTGTTGTAAATACCTACAGAGTTACATATGCCAAGTAAGAAAACATATAAGTGGTTACATGTGGTGTGATAGAACTTCAAGACCTTAGGCATAGTTGTCTATAAAAATCTCATACAGCAATCATGTGAAAAGCAACATGAAAGCAAATAAGAAGAACCCGTCAAAGTCTAGAACTCTTGATTAGTTTGATTCCATAATAACCCAATGGATGAATTGCAAAAAGCAAGTGCATATTTACTATCTGGATGGCAGGCTAAAGGAATAAACAAGGTATGCAAAGTGGTGCAATGGATCGCTGGGTCCTACCACCTTGGTGAAAACTTGCTGGGACTCGAGGGGTATATATGCCTCCAGCAAAGGCTTCAGCAGATACCATTGGGGAACAGGCTTTGACCCCATAGGTGATATCTTTTCCCTTCAAGGTTTAGTAATAGAACATCACTGGAACAGAACAATACATCCACACAGAGCAAACTTGAACTAATATAAACTTTTTCTTACAATTAATTTTTACACTTTAATCGTTGTAAATACCTAAAGAGTTACATATGCCAAGTAAGAAAACATATAAGTGGCTACATGTGGTGTGATAGAACTTCAAGGCCCTAGGCATAGTTGTCTATACAAATCTCATAAAGCAATCATGAGAACAGTAATATGAAAGCAAATAAGAAGAACTCGTCAAAGTCTAGAACTCTTGATTAGTTTGATTCCATAATAACCCAATGGATGAATTGCAAAAAGCAAGTGCATATTTATTATCTGGAGGGCAGGCTACACGAATACACAAGGTATGCAAAGGGGCGAAATGGATCGCTGGGTCCTACCACCTTGGTGAAAACTTGCTGGGACCTGAGGGGTATACATGTCTCTTGCAAAGACATCAGCAGATACCATTGGGGAACAGGCTTTGACCCCATAGGTGATATCTTTTCCCTTCAAGGTTTAGTAATAGAACATCACTGGAACAGAACAATACATCCACACAGAGCAAACTTGAACTAATGTAAACTTCTTACGATTCATTTTCACACTTTTATCATATAGTGACCAATGGTGTTGTAAATACCTACAGAGTTACATATGCCAAGTAAGAAAACATATAAGTGGCTACATGTTGTGTGATAGAACTTCAAGACCTTAAGCATAGTTGTCTATACAAATCTCATACAGAAATCATGTGAAAAGCAACATGAAAGCAAATAAGAAGAACCCGTCAAAGTCTAGAACTCTTGATTAGTTTGACTCCATAATAACCCAATGGATGAATTGCAAAAAGCAAGTGCATATTTACTATCTGGATGGCAGGCTAAAGGAATAAACAAGGTATGCAAAGTGGTGCAATGGATCGCTGGGTCCTACCACCTTGGTGAAAACTTGCTGGGACTCGAGGGGTATATATGCCTCCAGCAAAGGCTTCAGCAGATACCATTGGGGAACAGGCTTTGACCCCATAGGTGATATATTTTCCCTTCAAGGTTTAGTCATAGAACATCACTGGAACAGAACAATATATCCACACAGAGCAAACTTGAACTAATATAAACTTCTTCTTAAGATTAATTTTCACACTTTAATCATATAGTGACCAGCGGTGCTGTAAATACCTAAAGAGTTACATATGCCAAGTAAGAAAACATATAAGTGGCTATATGTGGAGTGATAGAACTTCAAGGCCCTAGGCATAGTTGTCTATAAAAATTTCATACAGCAATCATGAGAACAGCAACATGAAAACAAATAAGAAGAACCCGTCAAAGTCTAGAACTCTTGATTAGTTTGATTCCATAATAACCCAATGGATGAATTGCAAAAAGCAAGTGCATATTTACTATCTGGATGGCAGGCTACACGAATAAACAAGGTATGCAAAGTGGTGCAATGGATCGCTGGGTCCTACCACCTTGGTGAAAACTTGCTGGGACTTGAGGGGTATATATGCCTCCAGCAAAGGCTTCATCAGATACCATTGGGGAACAGGCTTTGACCCCATAGGTGATATCTTTTCCCTTCAAGGTTTAGTAATAGAACATCACTGGAACAGAACAATACATCCACACAGAGCAAACTTGAACTAATATAAACTTTTTCTTACAATTCATTTTTACACTTTAATCGTTGTAAATACCTAAAGAGTTACATATGCCAAGTAAGAAAACATATAAGTGGCTATATGTGGAGTGATAGAACTTCAAGGCCCTAGGCATAGTTGTCTATAAAAATCTCATACAGCAATCATGAGAACAGCAGCATGAAAACAAATAAGAAGAACCCGTCAAAGTCTAGAACTCTTGATTAGTTTGATTCCATAATAACCCAATGGATGAATTGCAAAGCAAGTGCATATTTGTTATCTGGAGGGCAGGCTACATGAATAAACAAGGTATGCAAAGGGGCGAAATGGATCGCTGGGTCCTACCACCTTGGTGAAATCTTGCTGGGACCCAAGGGGTATATATGCTTCCAGCAAAGGATTCGGCACATACCATTGGGGAACAGGCTTTGACCCCATAGGTGATATCTTTTCCCTTCAAGGTTTAGTCATAGAACATCACTGGAACAGAACAATACATCCACACAGAGCAAACTTGAACTAATATAAACTTCTTCTTAAGATTAATTTTCACACTTTAATCATATAGTGACCAGTGGTGTTGTAAATACCTAAAGAGTTACATATGCCAAGTAAGAAAACATATAAATTGTTACATGTGGTGTGATAGAACTTCAAGGCCCTAGGCATAGTTGTCTATAAAAATCTCATACAACAATCATGAGCACAGCAACATGAAAACAAATAAGAAGAACCCGTCAAAGTCTAGAACTCTTGATTAGTTTGATTCCATAATAACCCAATGGATGAATTGCAAAAAGCAAGTGCATATTTACTATCTGAATGGCAGGCTACACGAATAAACAAGGTATGCAAAGTGGTGCAATGGATCGCTGGGTCCTACCACCTTGGTGAAAACTTGCTGGGACCAGAGGGGTATATATGCCTCCAGCAAAGGCTTCAGCAGATACCATTGGGGAACAGGCTTTGACCCCATAGGTGATATCTTTTCCCTTCAAGGTTTAGTCATAGAACATCACTGGAACAGAACAATACATCCACACAGAGCAAACTTGAACGTCTCAGGTTACGTATGTAACCCTTGTTCCCTGAGGAAGGGAACGAGACACTGCGTCGGTGACGACACTAGGGGAACGCCCTTCAGCGTAGCACGTCTGAATTCATGAATGAAACCAAATCCAATCCTATTGGCGTTGCGTGATGACGTAGTGTGTGACGGCATATACGGATGTGTACAAAAGCACGCCGGCACACAGAAATGTCAGCTTTTGCTATGAAGCAAGTGCTCCAGGCGGGGTGAGGTGTGGCGAACCGACGCAGTGTCTCGTTCCCTTTCTCAGGGAACAAGGGTTACATGCGTAACCCGAGACGTTCCCTTTCGAGGGAACTCGAACTGCGTCTGTGACGACACTAGGGGAACGAGATACCCACTATACCACAACGAACCCTGCTCATCCTAGTGTGAAGCTGTCTTCAGGCACAACTTAGGACGAAAGCACTCGTGCACAGGGTGTAGAGGGAAGGTCCAGACTGTAAAACCTCATGAATGTGTGCGGAGTGGCCCAGCCAGCCGCCTCACATATGTCATGGATAGAAACCCCTGAAAGGAGGGCTCTAGAGGACGCCATGCCTCTGATGGAGTGAGCTCTCACGGCCATAGGTGAAGGCAATTTGCGCACCTGATAGGCCAGGGAAATAGTCTGAACGATCCAGTTACTGATGGTCTGTTTAGAGGCGGGAAGCCCCTTCTTGGGCGACCCAAAACACACCAGCAACTGGTCTGACTTCCGCCATGAGGAGGACCTCTGAATATAACACTGCAGTGCTCTGACAGGGCAGAGCAGATGAAGTCTCTCCTCATCCGCCGTCACGTGAGGTGGAGGATGAAATGGCTGCAGAACCATAGGACGTGCCACATTAGATGGCACCTTGGGCAAATAGCCGGGCCTGGGATGTAAGATGGCCTTAATGTTGCCTGGAGCAAACTCCAAGCACCCATTGGAAATAGAGAGCGCCTGGAGATCTCCTAACCTCCTCAGAGAAGTAATGGCCAACAAAAAGACCACCTTAACGAAAGGTTCTTGGCCTCAGCCGACTCCAGTGGTTCGAAGGGAGCCTCGGCCAGCCCTTCGAGAACCACTGCCAGGTCCCAAGAGGGAACTCTGGTGCGAGTCGCAGGTCTCATCCTCCAGGCTCCACGTAGGAAGCGTACGACCAAGTGATGCCTCCCCAGCGGGCCATCACTCAGAGGAGCGTGGAAAGCCGCAATGGCAGCCACATAAACCTTGAGTGTGGACGGGGTAAGCCCGGCAGAAAAGCGGTCTTGGAGAAACACCAGTACTGAAGCCACTGGGCAGTTAACTGGGTCCAAATCACGCTCTCTGCACCAAACGGAAAATACATTCCACTTAAAGCCGTATAACTTCCTCGTGGAGGGAGCTCTGGAAGTTAATATGGTTTCGACCACTCCAGCTGACAGGCCGGCTTCTAGGTACTGTGTCCCCTCAGGGGCCAGACCAAGCGTGCCGCACAAGCCCTGAAAAGTGAAGCCAAAACGTCTCGATCGCCCCCCCAGTGACTGGTCCTAGTATAGGTCATAAGTCCCGCCTCCCCGTGTTATTCAACGGGACGTGAGACCAACTAAACAATTAAATTACACTTCAAATATCTTTTTTCCAAATGCGGTTTCTTTCATTTGCTGTCGTTTTTATCACGCTGATGTAAGTTCAAGTGTCTGTTTCAAAAATAAGTTGTTTTTTAGTTAGTTACGTGATGCGGTGGTGTAACGTCATGATTGACAGCTGTGATTGACAGGTTCTCTGAGCAAAGTAGTCACTGAAGCACCAACGGACATTTTTTTCGGGATCTTCGGAGGACTGAGGAGATTGTATTTAATTCATTTTAACAAGCCTCTTGTCGTACTGCAATCAATTTTTAAAAAAGTGTGCAGAATCCACTCTCCCTGAGTGTATTCTGCGAGAGTGAGGGCGGAGCGCTGATTTCGCGGCCTTACTTCCGGCTCGCTACTGCGCAGGTCTGGTCCCGAGATCGCTACTGCGCAGACTCAAGTTCCAATATGTCAGCGCCATATCGGGACGCTGGCGGCTTCAGTTCTCATCAATGGAAGAGAGCGAAGGGGCGTCGTCCATCTTTTTTTACAGTCTATGGGCCAGACCCACAGTTTCCACAGCTCGGGTCGAGGGTGTAGAACTGAGCCCTCCGCCTGGGACAGCAAGTCCCTCCTCAGAGGGATCTGCCATGGCGGGCCTGCCAGGAGTAAAATGATGTCCGAAAACCATACTCGGGCCGGCCAAAATGGGGCTACTAAAAGTAGACTGACTCTGTCTCGACGGACCCTTTCCAGAACTGCTGGGAGCAGAGCGATCGGGGGAAATGCGTACAGACGCAGCCTCGGCCACGTCTGCATCATGGCGTCCAGCCCCAGCGGAGCTGGATGCCTGAGAGAGAACCACAGTGGACAGTGGGACGTCTCTTGAGACGCGAAAAGATCCACTTCCACTGGGCCAAATCTCACGCACATGGCTTCCACCACCTCTAGGTGGAGTCGCCACTCCCCGGGCCTCAGCCCCTGCCTCGACAGGACGTCTGCTCCCTGATTCTGGTCCCCCGGGACATACATCGCCCTGAGAGACGATAGTCTCCGCTGGGACCACAGGAGGATCTGATGCGCCAGTCTGCACAGAGGGCGCGACCTCAGACCCCCCTGGCAGTTCAAATAAGACAGCACCGACATGTTGTCGGTTCTCACAAGGACATGGCGACCATGGAGGTCTGGCAGGAAGCTCCTCAGAGCCCGGAACACCACCAACATTTCTAGGCAATTTATGTACCAAGAGGAATGATGGTCCTGCCAGAGGCCTCTCGTAAAACGGCCGTCCATGACCGCGCCCCAGCCCGTGAGGGAGGCGTCTGTCAAAATAGATACTCGGCGACATAACGCTTCCAAATTGGGACCCTGGGACAAGAACCAAGGCTTCTTCCAAATTGACAGGGAACGAAGGCATCTGTGCGTAACCCTTATCAAGCGGAATGGGTTTCCCCTCGGGGAAAACCCCTTGGTTCTCAACCACCACTGCAAAGCTCTCATGTGTAGCAGGCCAGAAGGTATCACGCTGGACGCTTCTGCCATGAGACCCAACACTCTCTGAAAGTGTTTGACAGTGACGGCCTGGCCTAGCTTCAACCTGGACACTGTGGTCAGGATAGACTCGATCCGAGCAGGAGACCACTGAGCCCGCATCGTGACCGAGTCCCACACCACTCCCAGGAACGTGGTTCTCTGGGCTTGTGTCAACACGCTCTTCTTCGTGTTGAGTCTTAACCCCAGGCTCTGGATGCAGGCGAGGACGACATCTCGATGCCGAATCGCCAGCTCTCGCGACTGGGCCAATATTAACCAGTCGTCGATGTAATTGAGCACCCTGATGCCCTCGAGCCTCAGGGGTGCCTGAGCTGCATCCATACACTTGGTAAATGTGCGAGGGGAGAGTGCTAGGCCGAACGGAAGAACCCGATATTGGTAAGCTTCGCCCCCGAAAGCAAACCTCAGGAACTTCCTGTGAGATGGAAGGATGGAGATGTGGAAGTAGGCGTCTTTTAGATCTATCGTGACAAACCAATCCTCGGATTGAATTTGACTCACGATGATGGGAATAGTGAGCATCTTGAACCTGAACCTCCTCAGAGACCGATTCAAGTGCCTCAGATCTAAAAGTGGACGCAACCCTCCATCCTTCTTCGGAACTATGAAGTACCGGCTGTAAAATCCGGACTCCCTGACTGGTGGGGGAACATGCTCTATGGCCCCTTTTGCCAGCAGCGAGTAAACTTCCTGTTCTAACACCAGACCCTGCTCTGGGTCTACTGCAGTCCAAACCACCCCGTTGATACTTACCTCTTTTTTTGGTGGGCAGCCTGGAACTGCAGCATGTACCCTATTTCTACAGTGCGCAGGACCCATGGAGAAATATTGGGGAGACGCTGCCATGCCTCGACAAATTCAGCAAGGGAACCAGCCCCTAAGGGTTGGTGTCAAGTGTCTTGTGAGAGCCCTTGACGATACCCTGAAGCGGAGGACCGGCAGGGAATAATCGAAAACGACTCTCGGTGTGCGGACGCCGGCGCTGCCCGGCCGCAAGCTCTTGGGGCAGACAGAGCAGCGTGCGTTCGCTGGAAACTGATGTGTCCCGAAGCGCAATTAGCGGCGGGATGCTGACACTAGTTTCCTGAGGGCCCGGTGAGAGGGAGGATCTCGATCGCTCTCTTTTTGGGGGGGCCAGCCCTCCAAGGTCTCACATAAGTTAGGACCTCTCTCCCGACACCTTCCTGGCCTGAAGGACAGTCCTCAGATCCGTCTTCTCAGGAGGCTTGGGCGAGAGCGCCGCCTAGAGTCCCAAGCTCAGCTTTTGCTTTTTTTTTTTTTTTTTGAGGGGGACTTCTAGAAGCGACACTCTCCTTCAGATATTAGGCTGAATTCAAATATCTAACCAAGTTCTAAAGTCAGATAATATTTTAATTATTTTAATTCCTCAGAATTAAATGCAGCCATAAACACTGGATAGTGCACCAGAATACTGTTTAAATACTTATTTATACGATCTACTACACGCTGCCTCGGCAAACGCGAGCCGTTACAAATTGGCTTTCATCCCTCGAGAAGAAAGTCAACAGGCGCGAGGCTGAAACACCCGAAACGCACGACTGTGTGCGGCGAGTTATTTCACAATGAACAGCCTGCCAGCACCCTCAGGAGCTGACTGTGAATGCCTCGCACCCAAACAGTATTATTTCTTCCAGATCGCGTGTGTCCCTTTTATTGCAGACCCTTAACGCGCTGTCTCAACAAACGCGAGTTTCGAGTGGTTCACAATAAATTTGGCTTTCATCTCTCGAGAAGAAAGTCAACAGGCGCGGCTGAGAGACCCGAAACGCACTGTGTGCGGCGAGTTATTTCTCAATGAACACAGCCAGCACCCTTCAGGAACTGACTACATGCCTATACAGAGCCGGATTAACGCAAAGGCAAACTAGGCACGTGCCAAGGGCCCGATTGGCGGAATGGGGCCCAGACAGAGGGACAAAAAAAAAAAAAATGTACAAATGTCCCATCTACAATTTATTTCAATATTTATTTATTAACTAAAAATAGTGACGATGTTTATCTTAACCATAGACTGTTACATTACTGCAGTTAAACCAATTAATGTGTCCGTTACAAAGCGGGTGCCGGCTTCTTAAAGTAGTATGTATAACGAACGCATCCATCAGGTGCTGCGAGGCAAAAGCCTAATAGCACACAAAGAAGCACAGCTCATAATGCAGGTGTGTGAGTTGTCGTCATCTATTTTGGAGTGATTGCAATGTATTCTAAATATAAACTTGTACTGTAGATCAGCGTCATTTCTGGAAAAATCATTCACCGCTTTATTACGAGTTTAAAAGAGCGTGAGCGTCATTAACGTGCCCAGACGCGACGCTTTGAATTTGCGCGTACAATAACATCGCGTCGGGAGCTGACTAGTAAAAAAGCTACAAAATTAAAAGACAAGACGTCTGTATTCTAAGTTAAAAAGCCAACACACTACAACATTTTTAAATGTTTCAAGTAAAGGATCTCATATCTATGGGTCTATCTTCTAAATTCTGCTGATGATTAGATTCCTGACATTACGCCAATAATATCACTTTATATATTTTTTTCTGCTCAGTAGCGATCGTGTCTTTTTCTTCCACTTGATTTGTGTATAGCATATTTAAGGTAGCAATGCAATATAAAAGCACTTATGCTCATCTACTGAATTGGGATTCTGGAACTGTGAATAAATTGAATAAAACAGCAAAATAACAACAACAACAATAACATCTTCATTAAACAAAAAAGAGATTATCTTAGATAAAGTTTGATTACTATGTACATACAGTACCGGTAAAAGTCTGGACCCATTACTATTTTTAATGTTTTTGAAAGAAGTTTATTATTATGCTCTACAAGCCTGCATTTATTTGATCAAAAATACAGAAAAAAACAGGAATATTCAGCAAGGATGTGTTAAATATATAAAAAGTGATAGTGAAGACTTTTTTAAAACAACTTTTTAATAATCAAAAATCCTGAAAAAAAGTATTACAGGTTATAAAATAAATATTAAGCACCATTTCTAACATAATAAATCAGAATGATCACGTGGCACTAAATTCAGCTTTGCATCACAGAAATATAAACTATAGTAAAATAGAAAACCATTATTTTAAATTTTAATAATATTTCACTATATTATTTTTCTGTATTTTTGATCAAATAAATCCAGGCTTGATGAGCATAAGAGACTTCTTTCAAAAACATTAAAAATAGTAATGTGTCCAAACTTATGTACTGTGTAAGTAAAAATATACTGCTTTTAAAATTAAATGTTATATAAATAAAAAGGTTAGGAATCATATTTGTTTCAAGTGTTTTTTTATTGGGGGTGGGGGGCCTCCAACATGAATTTTGCCTAGGGCCTCCTAATGTCTAGAACCGGCCCTGTGCCTATATCTTTATTGCAAACTGCAAATAGACTCGTAATCAACGCGCGCCTCGGCAAACGCGAGATCCGAGCTACTAGATTCTGTATTGCAAAGCAGACCTTAAATCTACGCGTTGCCTCGACAAACGCGAGATCCCAGCCACAGAATCTTATTGCAAAGTACACTCGTAATCAACGCGCTGCCTCGGCAAACGCGAGATCCGAGTTACTAGATTCTGTATTGAAATGCAGAGTTAAAATCTACGCGCTGCCTCGGCAAACACGAGATCCAAGCCACAGAATCTTATTGCAGAGTAGACTCGTAATCTACGCGCTGCCTCAGCAAACGCGAAATCCGAGCCCCTAGATTCTATTTTGCAATGCAGACTTTACAGAACATACAACACCAAATAGGACAGAATTGTTTCACACACACAGAGCGCTTGCTGAATAGCAAAAAGCTGACATTTCTGTGTGCCGGCGTGCTTTTGTACACATCCGTATATGCCGTCACACACTACGTCATCACGCAACGCCAATAGGATTGGATTCGGTTTCATTCATGAATTCAGACGTGCTACGCTGAAGGGCCTTCCCCTAGTGTCGTCACCGACGCAGTGTCTGGTTCCCTCGAAAGGGAACTAATATAAACTTCTTCTTAAGATTAATGTTCACACTTTAATCATATAGTGACCAGTGGTGTTGTAAATACCTAAAGAGTTACATATGCCAAGTAAGAAGACATATAAATTGCTACATGTGGTGTGATAGAACTTCAAGGCCCTAGGCATAGTTGTCTATAAAAATCTCATACAGCAATCATGAGCACAGCAACATGAAAACAAATAAGAAGAACCCGTCAAAGTCTAGAACTCTTGATTAGTTTGATTCCATAATAACCCAATGGATGAATTGCAAAAAGCAAGTGCATATTTACTATCTGGACGGCAGGCTACACGAATAAACAAGGTATGCAAAGTGGTGCAATGGATCGCTGGGTCCTACCACCTTGGTGAAAACTTGCTGGGACCAGAGGGGTATATATGCCTCCAGCAAAGGCTTCAGCAGATACCATTGGGGAACAGGCTTTGACCCCGTAGGTGATATCTTTTCCCTTCAAGGTTTAGTAATAGAACATCACTGGAACAGAACAATACATCCACACAGAGCAAACTTGAACTAATATAAACTTCTTCTTAAGATTAATTTTCACACTTTAATCATATAGTGTCCAGTGGTGCTGTAAATACCTAAAGAGTTACATATGCCAAGTAAGAAAACATATAAGTGGCTACATGTGGTGTGATAGAATTTCAAGGCCCTAGGCACAGCTGTCTATAAAAATCTCATACAGCAATCATGAGCACAGCAACATGAAAACAAATAAGAATAACCCGTCAAAATCTAGAACTCTTGATTAGTTTGATTCCATAATAACCCAATGGATGAATTGCAAAAAGCAAGTGCATATTTACTATCTGGATGGCAGGCTAAAGGAATAAACAAGGTATGCAAAGTGGTGCAATGGATCGCTGGGTCCTACCACATTGGTGAAAACTTGCTGGGACTCGAGGGGTATATATGCCTCCAGCAAAGGCTTCATCAGATACCATTGGGGAACAGGCTTTGACCCCATAGGTGATATCTTTTCCCTTCAAGGTTTAGTAATAGAACATCACTGGAAGAGAACAATACATCCACACAGAGCAAACTTGAACTAATGTAAACTTCTTACGATTAATTTTCACACTTTTATCATATAGTGACCAGTGGTGTTGTAAATACCTACAGAGTTACATATGCCAAGTAAGAAAACATATAAGTGGCTACATGTTGTGTGATAGAACTTCAAGACCTTAGGCATAGTTGTCTATAAAAATCTCATACAGCAATTATGTGAAAAGCAACATGAAAGCAAATAGGAAGAACCCGTCAAAGTCTAGAACTCTTGATTAGTTTGATTCCATAATAACCCAATGGATGAATTGCAAAAAGCAAGTGCATATTTACTATCTGGATGGCAGGCTATACGAATAAACAAGGTATGCAAAGTGGTGCAATGGATCGCTGGGTCCTACCACCTTGGTGAAAACTTGCTGGGACTCGAGGGGTATATATGCCTCCAGCAAAGGCTTCAGCCGATACCATTGGGGAACAGGCTTTGACCCCATAGGTGATATCTTTTCCCTTCAAGGTTTAGTAATAGAACATCACTGGAACAGAACAATACATCCACACAGAGCAAACTTGAACTAATATAAACTTCTTCTTAAGATTAATTTTCACACTTTAATCGTTGTAAATACCTAAAGAGTTACATATGCCAAGTAAGAAAACATATAAGTGGCTACATGTGGTGTCATAGAACTTCAAGGCCCTAGGCACAGTTGTCTATAAAAATCTCATACAGCAATCATGAGAACAGCAATATGAAAGCAAATAAGAAGAACTCGTCAAAGTCTAGAACTCTTGATTAGTTTGATTCCATAATAACCCAATGGATGAATTGCAAAAAGCAAGTGCATATTTACTATCTGGAAGGCAGGCTACACGAATAAACAAGGTATGCAAAGTGGTGCAATGGATCGCTGGGTCCTACCACCTTTGTGAAATCTTGCTGGGACCCGAGGGGTATATATGCTTCCAGCAAAGGATTCGGCACATACCATTGGGGAACAGGCTTTGACCCCATAGGTGATATCTTTTCCCTTCAAGGTTTAGTCATAGAACATCACTGGAACAGAACATTACATCCACACAGAGCAAACTTGAACTAATATAA
The DNA here is from genome assembly GCF_964197995.2 of Scardinius erythrophthalmus. NCBI lineage: Eukaryota > Metazoa > Chordata > Actinopteri > Cypriniformes > Leuciscidae > Scardinius > Scardinius erythrophthalmus. The sequence continues at coordinate 23,585 of NW_028296371.1, forward strand.
ACTTCTTCTTAAGATTAATTTTCACACTTTAATCATATAGTGACCAGTGGTGTTGTAAATACCTAAAGAGTTACATATGCCAAGTAAGAAAACATATAAGTGGCTGTATGTGGAGTGATAGTTATTTCAAGGCCCTAGGCATAGTTGTCTAAAAAAATCTCATACAGCAATCATGAGAAAAGCAACATGAAAACAAATAAGAAGAACCCGTCAAAGTCTAGATCTCTTGATTAGTTTGATTCCATAATAACCCAATGGATGAATTGCAAAAAGCAAGTGCATATTTACTATCTGGATGGCAGGCTAAAGGAATAAACAAGGTATGCAAAGTGGTGCAATGGATCGCTGGGTCCTACCACCTTGGTGAAAACTTGCTGGGACTCGAGGGGTATATATGCCTCCAGCAAAGGCTTCATCAGATACCATTGGGGAACAGGCTTTGACCCCATAGGTGATATCTTTTCCCTTCAAGGTTTAGTAATAGAACATCACTGGAAGAGAACAATACATCCACACAGAGCAAACTTGAACTAATGTAAACTTCTTACGATTAATTTTCACACTTTTATCATATAGTGACCAGTGGTGTTGTAAATACCTACAGAGTTACATATGACAAGTAAGAAAACATATAAGTGGCTACATGTTGTGTGATAGAACTTCAAGACCTTAGGCATAGTTGTCTATAAAAATCTCATACAGCAATTATGTGAAAAGCAACATGAAAGCAAATAAGAAGAACCCGTCAAAGTCTAGAACTCTTGATTAGTTTGATTCCATAATAACCCAATGGATGAATTGCAAAAAGCAAGTGCATATTTACTATCTGGAAGGCAGGCTACACGAATAAACAAGGTATGCAAAGTGGTGCAATGGATCGCTGGGTCCTACCACCTTTGTGAAATCTTGCTGGGACCCGAGGGGTATATATGCTTCCAGCAAAGGATTCGGCACATACCATTGGGGAACAGGCTTTGACCCCATAGGTGATATCTTTTCCCTTCAAGGTTTAGTCACAGAACATCACTGGAACAGAACAATACATCCATACAGAGCAAACCTGAACTAATATAAACTTCTTCTTAAGATTAATTTTCACACTTTAATCATATAGTGACCAGTGGTGTTGTAAATACCTAAAGAGTTACATATGCCAAGTAAGAAAACATATAAATTGCTACATGTGGTGTGATAGAACTTCAAGGCCCTAGGCATAGTTGTCTATAAAAATCTCATACAGCAATCATGAGCACAGCAACATGAAAACAAATAAGAAGAACCCGTCAAAGTCTAGATCTCTTGATTAGTTTGATTCCATAATAACCCAATGGATGAATTGCAAAAAGCAAGTGCATATTTACTATCTGGATGGCAGGCTACACGAATAAACAAGGTATGCAAAGTGGTGCAATGGATCGCTGGGTCCTACCACCTAGGTGAAAACTTGCTGGGACCAGAGGGGTATATATGCCTCCAGCAAAGGCTTCAGCAGATACCATTGGGGAACAGGCTTTGACCCCATAGGTGATATCTTTTCCCTTCAAGGTTTAGTCATAGAACATCACTGGAACAGAACAATACATCCATACAGAGCAAACCTGAACTAATATAAACTTCTTCTTAAGATTAATTTTCACACTTTAATCATATAGTGACCAGTGGTGTTGTAAATACCTAAAGAGTTACATATGCCAAGTAAGAAAACATATAAATTGCTACATGTGGTGTGATAGAACTTCAAGGCCCTAGGCATAGTTGTCTATAAAAATCTCATACAGCAATCATGAGCACAGCAACATGAAAACAAATAAGAAGAACCCGTCAAAGTCTAGATCTCTTGATTAGTTTGATTCCATAATAACCCAATGGATGAATTGCAAAAAGCAAGTGCATATTTACTATCTGGATGGCAGGCTACACGAATAAACAAGGTATGCAAAGTGGTGCAATGGATCGCTGGGTCCTACCACCTTGGTGAAAACTTGCTGGGACCAGAGGGGTATATATGCCTCCAGCAAAGGCTTCAGCAGATACCATTGGGGAACAGGCTTTGACCCCATAGGTGATATCTTTTCCCTTCAAGGTTTAGTAATAGAACATCACTGGAACAGAACAATACATCCACACAGAGCAAACTTGAACTAATATAAACTTCTTCTTAAGATTAATTTTCACACTTTAATCATATAGTGTCCAGTGGTGCTGTAAATACCTAAAGAGTTACATATGCCAAGTAAGAAAACATATAAGTGGCTACATGTGGTGTGATAGAATTTCAAGGCCCTAGGCACAGTTGTCTATAAAAATCTCATACAGCAATCATGAGCACAACAACATGAAAACAAATAAGAATAACCCGTCAAAATCTAGAACTCTTGATTAGTTTGATTCCATAATAACCCAATGGATTAATTGCAAAAAGCAAGCGCATATTTACTATCTGGATGGCAGGCTAAAGGAATAAACAAGGTATGCAAAGTGGTGCAATGGATCGCTGGGTCCTACCACCTTGGTGAAAACTTGCTGGGACTCGAGGGGTATATATGCCTCCAGCAAAGGCTTCATCAGATACCATTGGGGAACAGGCTTTGACCCCATAGGTGATATCTTTTCCCTTCAAGGTTTAGTAATAGAACATCACTGGAAGAGAACAATACATCCACACAGAGCAAACTTGAACTAATGTAAACTTCTTACGATTAATTTTCACACTTTTATCATATAGTGACCAGTGGTGTTGTAAATACCTACAGAGTTACATATGCCAAGTAAGAAAACATATAAGTGGCTACAAGTTGTGTGATAGAACTTCAAGACCTTAGGCATAGTTGTCTATAAAAATCTCATACAGCAATTATGTGAAAAGCAACATGAAAGCAAATAGGAAGAACCCGTCAAAGTCTAGAACTCTTGATTAGTTTGATTCCATAATAACCCAATGGATGAATTGCAAAAAGCAAGTGCATATTTACTATCTGGATGGCAGGCTACACGAATAAACAAGATATGCAAAGTGGTGCAATGGATTGCTGGGTCCTACCACCTTGGTGAAAACTTGCTGGGACTCGAGGGGTATATATGCCTCCAGCAAAGGCTTCAGCTGATACCATTGGGGAACAGGCTTTGACCCCATAGGTGACATCTTTTCCCTTCAAGGTTTAGTAATAGAACATCACTGGAACAGAACAATACATCCACACAGAGCAAACTTGAACTAATATAAACTTCTTCTTAAGATTAATTTTCACACTTTATTCGTTGTAAATACCTAAAGAGTTACATATGCCAAGTAAGAAAACATATAAGTGGCTACATGTGGTGTCATAGAACTTCAAGGCCCTAGGCACAGTTGTCTATAAAAATCTCATACAGCAATCATGAGAACAGCAATATGAAAGCTAATAAGAAGAACTCGTCAAAGTCTAGAACTCTTGATTAGTTTGATTCCATAATAACCCAATGGATGAATTGCAAAAAGCAAGTGCATATTTAGTATCTGGAAGGCAGGCTACACGAATAAACAAGGTATGCAAAGTGGTGCAATGGATCGCTGGGTCCTACCACTTTTGTGAAATCTTGCTGGGACCCGAGGGGTATATATGCTTCCAGCAAAGGATTCGGCACATACCATTGGGGAACAGGCTTTGACCCCATAGGTGATATCTTTTCCCTTCAAGGTTTAGTCATAGAACATCACTGGAACAGAACAATACCTCCACACAGAGCAAACTTGAACTAATATAAACTTCTTCTTAAGATTAATTTTCACACTTTAATCATATAGTGACCAGTGGTGCTGTAAATACCTAAAGAGTTACATATGCCAAGTAAGAAAACATATAAGTGGCTACATGTGGTGTGATAGAACTTCAAGGCCCTAGGCACAGTTGTCTATAAAAATCTCATACAGCAATCATGAGAACAGCAATATGAAAGCAAATAAGAAGAACTCGTCAAAGTCTAGAACTCTTGATTAGTTTGATTCCATAATAACCCAATGGATGAATTGCAAAAAGCAAGTGCATATTTACTATCTGGATGGCAGGCTAAAGGAATAAACAAGGTATGCAAAGTGGTGCAATGGATCGCTGGGTCCTACCACCTTGGTGAAAACTTGCTGGGACTCGAGTGGTATATATGCCTCCAGCAAAGGCTTCATCAGATACCATTGGGGAACAGGCTTTGACCTCATAGGTGATATCTTTTCCCTTCAAGGTTTAGTAATAGAACATCACTGGAACAGAACAATACATCCACACAGAGCAAACTTGAACTAATGTAAACTTCTTACGATTCATTTTCACACTTTTATCATATAGTGACCAATGGTGTTGTAAATACCTACAGAGTTACATATGCCAAGTAAGAAAACATATAAGTGGCTACATGTTGTGTGATAGAACTTCAAGACCTTAGGCATAGTTGTCTATAAAAATCTCATACAGCAATCATGTGAACAGCAACATGAAAGCAAATAAGAAGAACCCGTCAAAGTCTACAACTCTTGATTAGTTTGACTCCATAATAACCCAATGGATGAATTGCAAAAAGCAAGTGCATATTTACTATCTGGATGGCAGGCTAAAGGAATAAACAAGGTATGCAAAGTGGTGCAATGTATCGCTGGGTCCTACCACCTTGGTGAAAACTTGCTGGGACTCGAGGGGTATATATGCCTCCAGCAAAGGCTTCAGCAGATACCATTGGGGAACAGGCTTTGACCCCATAGGTGATATATTTTCCCTTCAAGGTTTAGTCATAGAACATCACTGGAACAGAACAATATATCCACACAGAGCAAACTTGAACTAATATAAACTTCTTCTTAAGATTAATTTTCACACTTTAATCATATAGTGACCAGCGGTGCTGTAAATACCTAAAGAGTTACATATGCCAAGTAAGAAAACATATAAGTGGCTATATGTGGAGTGATAGAACTTCAAGGCCCTAGGCATAGTTGTCTATAAAAATTTCATACAGCAATCATGAGAACAGCAACATGAAAACAAATAAGAAGAACCCGTCAAAGTCTAGAACTCTTGATTAGTTTGATTCCATAATAACCCAATGGATGAATTGCAAAAAGCAAGTGCATATTTACTATCTGGATGGCAGGCTACACGAATAAACAAGGTATGCAAAGTGGTGCAATGGATCGCTGGGTCCTACCACCTTGGTGAAAACTTGCTGGGACTTGAGGGGTATATATGCCTCCAGCAAAGGCTTCATCAGATACCATTGGGGAACAGGCTTTGACCCCATAGGTGATATCTTTTCCCTTCAAGGTTTAGTAATAGAACATCACTGGAACAGAACAATACATCCACACAGAGCAAACTTGAACTAATATAAACTTTTTCTTACAATTCATTTTTACACTTTAATCGTTGTAAATACCTAAAGAGTTACATATGCCAAGTAAGAAAACATATAAGTGGCTATATGTGGAGTGATAGAACTTCAAGGCCCTAGGCATAGTTGTCTATAAAAATCTCATACAGCAATCATGAGAACAGCAGCATGAAAACAAATAAGAAGAACCCGTCAAAGTCTAGAACTCTTGATTAGTTTGATTCCATAATAACCCAATGGATGAATTGCAAAGCAAGTGCATATTTGTTATCTGGAGGGCAGGCTACATGAATAAACAAGGTATGCAAAGGGGCGAAATGGATCGCTGGGTCCTACCACCTTGGTGAAATCTTGCTGGGACCCAAGGGGTATATATGCTTCCAGCAAAGGATTCGGCACATACCATTGGGGAACAGGCTTTGACCCCATAGGTGATATCTTTTCCCTTCAAGGTTTAGTCATAGAACATCACTGGAACAGAACAATACATCCACACAGAGCAAACTTGAACTAATATAAACTTCTTCTTAAGATTAATTTTCACACTTTAATCATATAGTGACCAGTGGTGTTGTAAATACCTAAAGAGTTACATATGCCAAGTAAGAAAACATATAAATTGTTACATGTGGTGTGATAGAACTTCAAGGCCCTAGGCATAGTTGTCTATAAAAATCTCATACAACAATCATGAGCACAGCAACATGAAAACAAATAAGAAGAACCCGTCAAAGTCTAGAACTCTTGATTAGTTTGATTCCATAATAACCCAATGGATGAATTGCAAAAAGCAAGTGCATATTTACTATCTGGATGGCAGGCTAAAGGAATAAACAAGGTATGCAAAGTGGTGCAATGGATCGCTGGGTCCTACCACCTTGGTGAAAACTTGCTGGGACCAGAGGGGTTTATATGCCTCCAGCAAAGGCTTCAGCAGAAACCATTGGGGAACAGGCTTTGACCCCATAGGTGATATCTTTTCCTTTCAAAGTTTAGTCATAGAACATCACTGGAACAGAACAATACATCCACACAGAGCAAACTTTAACTAATATAAACTTCTTCTTAAGATTAATTTTCTCACTTTAATCATATAGTGACCAGTGGTGCTGTAAATACCTAAAGAGTTACATATGCCAAGTAAGAAAACATATAAGTGGCTACATGTGGTGTGATAGAACTTCAAGGCCCTAGGCACAGTTGTCTATAAAAATCTCATACAGCAATCATGAGAACAGCAACATGAAAACAAATAAGAAGAACCCGTCAAAGTCTAGAACTCTTGATTAGTCTGATTCCATAATAACCCAATGGATGAATTGCAAAAAGCAAGTGCATATTTACTATCTGGATGGCAGGCTACACAAAAAAACAAGGTATGCAAAGTGGTGCAATGGATCGCTGGGTCCTACCACCTTGGTGAAAACTTGCTGGGACTCGAGGGGTATATATGCCTCCAGCAAAGGCTTCATCAGATACTGTACCATTGGGGAACAGGCTTTGACCCCATAGGTGATATCTTTTCCCTTCAAGGTTTAGTAATAGAACATCACTGGAACAGAACAATACATCCACACAGAGCAAAATTGAACTAATATAAACTTCTTCTTAAGATTAATTTTCACACTTTAATCATATAGTGACCAGTGGTGCTGTAAATACCTAAAGAGTTACATATGCCAAGTAAGAAAACATATAAGTGGCTATATGTGGAGTGATAGAACTTCAAGGCCCTAGGCATAGTTGTCTATAAAAATCTCATACAGCAATCATGAGAAAAGCAACATGAAAACAAATAAGAAGAACCCGTCAAAGTCTAGAACTCTTGATTAGTTTGATTCCATAATAACCCAATGGATGAATTGCAAAAAGCAAGTGCATATTTACTATCTGGATGGCAGGCTACACAAATAAACAAGGTATGCAAAGTGATGCAATGGATCGCTGGGTCCTACCACCTTGGTGAAAACTTGCTGGGACTCGAGGGGTATATATGCCTCCAGCAAAGGCTTCATCAGATGCCATTGGGGAACAGGCTTTGACCCCATAGGTGATATCTTTTCCTTTCAAGGTTTAGTAATAGAACATCACTGGAACAGAACATTACAACCACACAGAGCAAACTTGAACTAATGTAAACTTCTTACGATTAATTTTCACACTTTTATCATATAGTGACCAGTGGTGTTGTAAATACCTACAGAGTTACATATGCCAAGTAAGAAAACATATAAGTGGCTACATGTTGTGTGATAGAACTTCAAGACCTTAGGCATAGTTGTCTATAAAAATCTCATACAGCAATTATGTGAACAGCAACATGAAAGCAAATAAGAAGAACCCGTCAAAGTCTAGAACTCTTGATTAGTTTGATTCCATAATAACCCAATGGATGAATTGCAAAAAGCAAGTGCATATTTACTATCTGGATGGCAGGCTACACAAAAAAACAAGGTATGCAAAGTGGTGCAATGGATCGCTGGGTCCTACCACCTTGGTGAAAACTTGCTGGGACTCGAGGGGTATATATGCCTCCAGCAAAGGCTTCATCAGATACCATTGGGGAACAGGCTTTGACCCCATAGGTGATATCTTTTCCCTTCAAGGTTTAGTAATAGAACATCACTGGAACAGAACAATACATCCACACAGAGCAAACTTGAACTAATATAAACTTTTTCTTACAATTAATTTTTACACTTTAATCGTTGTAAATACCTAAAGAGTTACATATGCCAAGTAAGAAAACATATAAGTGGCTAGATGTGGTGTCATAGAACTTCAAGGCCCTAGGCACAGTTGTCTATAAAAATCTCATACAGCAATCATGAGAACAGCAACATGAAAACAAATAAGAAGAACCCGTCAAAGTCTAGAACTCTTGATTAGTTTGATTCCATAATAACCCAATGGATGAATTGCAAAAAGCAAGTGCATATTTACTATCTGGATGGCAGGCTACACAAATAAACAAGGTATGCAAAGTGGTGCAATGGATCGCTGGGTCCTACCACCTTTGTGAAAACTTGCTGGGACTCGAGGGGTATATATGCCTCCAGCAAAGGCTTCATCAGATACAATTGGGGAACAGGCTTTGACCCCATAGGTGATATCTTTTCCCTTCAAGGTTTAGTAATAGAACATCACTGGAACAGAACAATACATCCACACAGAGCAAACTTGAACTAATATAAACTTTTTCTTACAATTAATTTTCACACTTTAATCGTTGTAAATACCTAAAGAGTTACATATGCCAAGTAAGAAAACATATAAGTGGCTACATGTGGTGTGATGGAACTTCAAGGCCCTAGGCATAGTTGTCTATAAAAATCTCATACACCAATCATGAGAACAGTAATATGAAAGCAAATAAGAAGAACTTGTCAAAGTCTAGAACTCTTGATTAGTTTGATTCCATAATAACCCAATGGATGAATTGCACAAAGCAAGTGCATATTTACTATCTGGATGGCAGGCTACACGAATAAACAAGGTATGCAAAGTGGTGCAATGGATCGCTGGGTCCTACCACCTTGGTGAAAACTTGCTGGGACTCGAGGGGTATATATGCCTCCAGCAAAGGCTTCATCAGATACCATTGGGGAACAGGCTTTGACCCCATAGATGATATCTTTTCCCTTCAAGGTTTAGTAATAGAACATCACTGGAACAGAACAATACATCCACACAGAGCAAACTTGAACTAATATAAACTTCTTCTTAAGATTAATTTGTACACTTTAATCATATAGTGACCAGTGGTGCTGTAAATACCTAAAGAGTTACATATGCCAAGTAAGAAAACATATAAGTGGCTATATGTGGAGTGATAGAACTTCAAGGCCCTAGGCATAGTTGTCTATAAAAATCTCATACAGCAATCATGAGAACAGCAACATGAAAACAAATAAGAAGAACCCGTCAAAGTCTAGAACTCTTGATTAGTTTGATTCCATAATAACCCAATGGATGAATTGCAAAAAGCAAGTGCATATTTACTATCTGGATGGCAGGCTACACAAATAAACAAGGTATGCAAAGTGGTGCAATGGATCGCTGGGTCCTACCACCTTGGTGAAAACTTGCTGGGACTCGAGGGGTATATATGCCTCCAGCAAAGGCTTCATCAGATTCCATTGGGGAACAGGCTTTGACCCCATAGGTGATATCTTTTCCCTTCAAGGTTTAGTAATAGAACATCACTGGAACAGAACAATACATCCACACAGAGCAAACTTGAACTAATATAAACTTTTTCTTACAATTAATATTCACACTTTAATCGTTGTAAATACCTAAAGAGTTACATATGCCAAGTAAGAAAACATATAAGTGGCTATATGTGGAGTGATAGAACTTCAAGGCCCTAAGCATAGTTGTCTATAAAAATCTCATACAGCAACATGAAAACAAATAAGAAGAACCCGTCAAAGTCTAGAACTCTTGATTAGTCTGATTCCATAATAACCCAATGGATGAATTGCAAAAAGCAAGTGCATATTTACTATCTGGATGGCAGGCTAAAGGAATAAACAAGGTATGCAAAGTGGTGCAATGGATCGCTGGGTCCTACCACCTTGGTGAAAACTTGCTGGGACCAGAGGGGTTTATATGCCTCCAGCAAAGGCTTCAGCAGAAACCATTGGGGAACAGGCTTTGACCTAGGTGATATCTTTTCCTTTCAAAGTTTAGTCATAGAACATCACTGGAACAGAACAATACATCCACACAGAGCAAACTTGAACTAATATAAACTTCTTCTTAAGATTAATTTTCACACTTTAATCATATAGTGTCCAGTGGTGCTGTAAATACCTAAAGAGTTACATATGCCAAGTAAGAAAACATATAAGTGGCTACATGTGGTGTGATAGAATTTCAAGGCCCTAGGCACAGTTGTCTATAAAAATCTCATACAGCAATCATGAGCACAACAACATGAAAACAAATAAGAATAACCCGTCAAAATCTAGAACTCTTGATTAGTTTGATTCCATAATAACCCAATGGATTAATTGCAAAAAGCAAGCACATATTTACTATCTGGATGGCAGGCTAAAGGAATAAACAAGGTATGCAAAGTGGTGCAATGGATCGCTGGGTCCTACCACCTTGGTGAAAACTTGCTGGGACTCGAGGGGTATATATGCCTCCAGCAAAGGCTTCATCAGATACCATTGGGGAACAGGCTTTGACCCCATAGGTGATATCTTTTCCCTTCAAGGTTTAGTAATAGAACATCACTGGAAGAGAACAATACATCCACACAGAGCAAACTTGAACTAATGTAAACTTCTTACGATTAATTTTCACACTTTTATCATATAGTGACCAGTGGTGTTGTAAATACCTACAGAGTTACATATGCCAAGTAAGAAAACATATAAGTGGCTACAAGTTGTGTGATAGAACTTCAAGACCTTAGGCATAGTTGTCTATAAAAATCTCATACAGCAATTATGTGAAAAGCAACATGAAAGCAAATAGGAAGAACCCGTCAAAGTCTAGAACTCTTGATTAGTTTGATTCCATAATAACCCAATGGATGAATTGCAAAAAGCAAGTGCATATTTACTATCTGGATGGCAGGCTACACGAATAAACAAGATATGCAAAGTGGTGCAATGGATTGCTGGGTCCTACCACCTTGGTGAAAACTTGCTGGGACTCGAGGGGTATATATGCCTCCAGCAAAGGCTTCAGCTGATACCATTGGGGAACAGGCTTTGACCCCATAGGTGACATCTTTTCCCTTCAAGGTTTAGTAATAGAACATCACTGGAACAGAACAATACATCCACACAGAGCAAACTTGAACTAATATAAACTTCTTCTTAAGATTAATTTTCACACTTTATTCGTTGTAAATACCTAAAGAGTTACATATGCCAAGTAAGAAAACATATAAGTGGCTACATGTGGTGTCATAGAACTTCAAGGCCCTAGGCACAGTTGTCTATAAAAATCTCATACAGCAATCATGAGAACAGCAATATGAAAGCTAATAAGAAGAACTCGTCAAAGTCTAGAACTCTTGATTAGTTTGATTCCATAATAACCCAATGGATGAATTGCAAAAAGCAAGTGCATATTTAGTATCTGGAAGGCAGGCTACACGAATAAACAAGGTATGCAAAGTGGTGCAATGGATCGCTGGGTCCTACCACTTTTGTGAAATCTTGCTGGGACCCGAGGGGTATATATGCTTCCAGCAAAGGATTCGGCACATACCATTGGGGAACAGGCTTTGACCCCATAGGTGATATCTTTTCCCTTCAAGGTTTAGTCATAGAACATCACTGGAACAGAACAATACCTCCACACAGAGCAAACTTGAACTAATATAAACTTCTTCTTAAGATTAATTTTCACACTTTAATCATATAGTGACCAGTGGTGCTGTAAATACCTAAAGAGTTACATATGCCAAGTAAGAAAACATATAAGTGGCTACATGTGGTGTGATAGAACTTCAAGGCCCTAGGCACAGTTGTCTATAAAAATCTCATACAGCAATCATGAGAACAGCAATATGAAAGCAAATAAGAAGAACTCGTCAAAGTCTAGAACTCTTGATTAGTTTGATTCCATAATAACCCAATGGATGAATTGCAAAAAGCAAGTGCATATTTACTATCTGGATGGCAGGCTAAAGGAATAAACAAGGTATGCAAAGTGGTGCAATGGATCGCTGGGTCCTACCACCTTGGTGAAAACTTGCTGGGACTCGAGTGGTATATATGCCTCCAGCAAAGGCTTCATCAGATACCATTGGGGAACAGGCTTTGACCTCATAGGTGATATCTTTTCCCTTCAAGGTTTAGTAATAGAACATCACTGGAACAGAACAATACATCCACACAGAGCAAACTTGAACTAATGTAAACTTCTTACGATTCATTTTCACACTTTTATCATATAGTGACCAATGGTGTTGTAAATACCTACAGAGTTACATATGCCAAGTAAGAAAACATATAAGTGGCTACATGTTGTGTGATAGAACTTCAAGACCTTAGGCATAGTTGTCTATAAAAATCTCATACAGCAATCATGTGAACAGCAACATGAAAGCAAATAAGAAGAACCCGTCAAAGTCTACAACTCTTGATTAGTTTGACTCCATAATAACCCAATGGATGAATTGCAAAAAGCAAGTGCATATTTACTATCTGGATGGCAGGCTAAAGGAATAAACAAGGTATGCAAAGTGGTGCAATGTATCGCTGGGTCCTACCACCTTGGTGAAAACTTGCTGGGACTCGAGGGGTATATATGCCTCCAGCAAAGGCTTCAGCAGATACCATTGGGGAACAGGCTTTGACCCCATAGGTGATATATTTTCCCTTCAAGGTTTAGTCATAGAACATCACTGGAACAGAACAATATATCCACACAGAGCAAACTTGAACTAATATAAACTTCTTCTTAAGATTAATTTTCACACTTTAATCATATAGTGACCAGCGGTGCTGTAAATACCTAAAGAGTTACATATGCCAAGTAAGAAAACATATAAGTGGCTATATGTGGAGTGATAGAACTTCAAGGCCCTAGGCATAGTTGTCTATAAAAATTTCATACAGCAATCATGAGAACAGCAACATGAAAACAAATAAGAACCCGTCAAAGTCTAGAACTCTTGATTAGTTTGATTCCATAATAACCCAATGGATGAATTGCAAAAAGCAAGTGCATATTTACTATCTGGATGGCAGGCTACACGAATAAACAAGGTATGCAAAGTGGTGCAATGGATCGCTGGGTCCTACCACCTTGGTGAAAACTTGCTGGGACTTGAGGGGTATATATGCCTCCAGCAAAGGCTTCATCAGATACCATTGGGGAACAGGCTTTGACCCCATAGGTGATATCTTTTCCCTTCAAGGTTTAGTAATAGAACATCACTGGAACAGAACAATACATCCACACAGAGCAAACTTGAACTAATATAAACTTTTTCTTACAATTCATTTTTACACTTTAATCGTTGTAAATACCTAAAGAGTTACATATGCCAAGTAAGAAAACATATAAGTGGCTATATGTGGAGTGATAGAACTTCAAGGCCCTAGGCATAGTTGTCTATAAAAATCTCATACAGCAATCATGAGAACAGCAGCATGAAAACAAATAAGAAGAACCCGTCAAAGTCTAGAACTCTTGATTAGTTTGATTCCATAATAACCCAATGGATGAATTGCAAAGCAAGTGCATATTTGTTATCTGGAGGGCAGGCTACATGAATAAACAAGGTATGCAAAGGGGCGAAATGGATCGCTGGGTCCTACCACCTTGGTGAAATCTTGCTGGGACCCAAGGGGTATATATGCTTCCAGCAAAGGATTCGGCACATACCATTGGGGAACAGGCTTTGACCCCATAGGTGATATCTTTTCCCTTCAAGGTTTAGTCATAGAACATCACTGGAACAGAACAATACATCCACACAGAGCAAACTTGAACTAATATAAACTTCTTCTTAAGATTAATTTTCACACTTTAATCATATAGTGACCAGTGGTGTTGTAAATACCTAAAGAGTTACATATGCCAAGTAAGAAAACATATAAATTGTTACATGTGGTGTGATAGAACTTCAAGGCCCTAGGCATAGTTGTCTATAAAAATCTCATACAACAATCATGAGCACAGCAACATGAAAACAAATAAGAAGAACCCGTCAAAGTCTAGAACTCTTGATTAGTTTGATTCCATAATAACCCAATGGATGAATTGCAAAAAGCAAGTGCATATTTACTATCTGGATGGCAGGCTAAAGGAATAAACAAGGTATGCAAAGTGGTGCAATGGATCGCTGGGTCCTACCACCTTGGTGAAAACTTGCTGGGACCAGAGGGGTTTATATGCCTCCAGCAAAGGCTTCAGCAGAAACCATTGGGGAACAGGCTTTGACCCCATAGGTGATATCTTTTCCTTTCAAAGTTTAGTCATAGAACATCACTGGAACAGAACAATACATCCACACAGAGCAAACTTGAACTAATATAAACTTCTTCTTAAGATTAATTTTCTCACTTTAATCATATAGTGACCAGTGGTGCTGTAAATACCTAAAGAGTTACATATGCCAAGTAAGAAAACATATAAGTGGCTACATGTGGTGTGATAGAACTTCAAGGCCCTAGGCACAGTTGTCTATAAAAATCTCATACAGCAATCATGAGAACAGCAACATGAAAACAAATAAGAAGAACCCGTCAAAGTCTAGAACTCTTGATTAGTCTGATTCCATAATAACCCAATGGATGAATTGCAAAAAGCAAGTGCATATTTACTATCTGGATGGCAGGCTACACAAAAAAACAAGGTATGCAAAGTGGTGCAATGGATCGCTGGGTCCTACCACCTTGGTGAAAACTTGCTGGGACTCGAGGGGTATATATGCCTCCAGCAAAGGCTTCATCAGATACTGTACCATTGGGGAACAGGCTTTGACCCCATAGGTGATATCTTTTCCCTTCAAGGTTTAGTAATAGAACATCACTGGAACAGAACAATACATCCACACAGAGCAAAATTGAACTAATATAAACTTCTTCTTAAGATTAATTTTCACACTTTAATCATATAGTGACCAGTGGTGCTGTAAATACCTAAAGAGTTACATATGCCAAGTAAGAAAACATATAAGTGGCTATATGTGGAGTGATAGAACTTCAAGGCCCTAGGCATAGTTGTCTATAAAAATCTCATACAGCAATCATGAGAAAAGCAACATGAAAACAAATAAGAAGAACCCGTCAAAGTCTAGAACTCTTGATTAGTTTGATTCCATAATAACCCAATGGATGAATTGCAAAAAGCAAGTGCATATTTACTATCTGGATGGCAGGCTACACAAATAAACAAGGTATGCAAAGTGATGCAATGGATCGCTGGGTCCTACCACCTTGGTGAAAACTTGCTGGGACTCGAGGGGTATATATGCCTCCAGCAAAGGCTTCATCAGATGCCATTGGGGAACAGGCTTTGACCCCATAGGTGATATCTTTTCCTTTCAAGGTTTAGTAATAGAACATCACTGGAACAGAACATTACAACCACACAGAGCAAACTTGAACTAATGTAAACTTCTTACGATTAATTTTCACACTTTTATCATATAGTGACCAGTGGTGTTGTAAATACCTACAGAGTTACATATGCCAAGTAAGAAAACATATAAGTGGCTACATGTTGTGTGATAGAACTTCAAGACCTTAGGCATAGTTGTCTATAAAAATCTCATACAGCAATTATGTGAACAGCAACATGAAAGCAAATAAGAAGAACCCGTCAAAGTCTAGAACTCTTGATTAGTTTGATTCCATAATAACCCAATGGATGAATTGCAAAAAGCAAGTGCATATTTACTATCTGGATGGCAGGCTACACAAAAAAACAAGGTATGCAAAGTGGTGCAATGGATCGCTGGGTCCTACCACCTTGGTGAAAACTTGCTGGGACTCGAGGGGTATATATGCCTCCAGCAAAGGCTTCATCAGATACCATTGGGGAACAGGCTTTGACCCCATAGGTGATATCTTTTCCCTTCAAGGTTTAGTAATAGAACATCACTGGAACAGAACAATACATCCACACAGAGCAAACTTGAACTAATATAAACTTTTTCTTACAATTAATTTTTACACTTTAATCGTTGTAAATACCTAAAGAGTTACATATGCCAAGTAAGAAAACATATAAGTGGCTAGATGTGGTGTCATAGAACTTCAAGGCCCTAGGCACAGTTGTCTATAAAAATCTCATACAGCAATCATGAGAACAGCAACATGAAAACAAATAAGAAGAACCCGTCAAAGTCTAGAACTCTTGATTAGTTTGATTCCATAATAACCCAATGGATGAATTGCAAAAAGCAAGTGCATATTTACTATCTGGATGGCAGGCTACACAAATAAACAAGGTATGCAAAGTGGTGCAATGGATCGCTGGGTCCTACCACCTTTGTGAAAACTTGCTGGGACTCGAGGGGTATATATGCCTCCAGCAAAGGCTTCATCAGATACAATTGGGGAACAGGCTTTGACCCCATAGGTGATATCTTTTCCCTTCAAGGTTTAGTAATAGAACATCACTGGAACAGAACAATACATCCACACAGAGCAAACTTGAACTAATATAAACTTTTTCTTACAATTAATTTTCACACTTTAATCGTTGTAAATACCTAAAGAGTTACATATGCCAAGTAAGAAAACATATAAGTGGCTACATGTGGTGTGATGGAACTTCAAGGCCCTAGGCATAGTTGTCTATAAAAATCTCATACACCAATCATGAGAACAGTAATATGAAAGCAAATAAGAAGAACTTGTCAAAGTCTAGAACTCTTGATTAGTTTGATTCCATAATAACCCAATGGATGAATTGCACAAAGCAAGTGCATATTTACTATCTGGATGGCAGGCTACACGAATAAACAAGGTATGCAAAGTGGTGCAATGGATCGCTGGGTCCTACCACCTTGGTGAAAACTTGCTGGGACTCGAGGGGTATATATGCCTCCAGCAAAGGCTTCATCAGATACCATTGGGGAACAGGCTTTGACCCCATAGATGATATCTTTTCCCTTCAAGGTTTAGTAATAGAACATCACTGGAACAGAACAATACATCCACACAGAGCAAACTTGAACTAATATAAACTTCTTCTTAAGATTAATTTGTACACTTTAATCATATAGTGACCAGTGGTGCTGTAAATACCTAAAGAGTTACATATGCCAAGTAAGAAAACATATAAGTGGCTATATGTGGAGTGATAGAACTTCAAGGCCCTAGGCATAGTTGTCTATAAAAATCTCATACAGCAATCATGAGAACAGCAACATGAAAACAAATAAGAAGAACCCGTCAAAGTCTAGAACTCTTGATTAGTTTGATTCCATAATAACCCAATGGATGAATTGCAAAAAGCAAGTGCATATTTACTATCTGGATGGCAGGCTACACAAATAAACAAGGTATGCAAAGTGGTGCAATGGATCGCTGGGTCCTACCACCTTGGTGAAAACTTGCTGGGACTCGAGGGGTATATATGCCTCCAGCAAAGGCTTCATCAGATTCCATTGGGGAACAGGCTTTGACCCCATAGGTGATATCTTTTCCCTTCAAGGTTTAGTAATAGAACATCACTGGAACAGAACAATACATCCACACAGAGCAAACTTGAACTAATATAAACTTTTTCTTACAATTAATATTCACACTTTAATCGTTGTAAATACCTAAAGAGTTACATATGCCAAGTAAGAAAACATATAAGTGGCTATATGTGGAGTGATAGAACTTCAAGGCCCTAAGCATAGTTGTCTATAAAAATCTCATACAGCAACATGAAAACAAATAAGAAGAACCCGTCAAAGTCTAGAACTCTTGATTAGTCTGATTCCATAATAACCCAATGGATGAATTGCAAAAAGCAAGTGCATATTTACTATCTGGATGGCAGGCTAAAGGAATAAACAAGGTATGCAAAGTGGTGCAATGGATCGCTGGGTCCTACCACCTTGGTGAAAACTTGCTGGGACCAGAGGGGTTTATATGCCTCCAGCAAAGGCTTCAGCAGAAACCATTGGGGAACAGGCTTTGACCTAGGTGATATCTTTTCCTTTCAAAGTTTAGTCATAGAACATCACTGGAACAGAACAATACATCCACACAGAGCAAACTTGAACTAATATAAACTTCTTCTTAAGATTAATTTTCTCACTTTAATCATATAGTGACCAGTGGTGCTGTAAATACCTAAAGAGTTACATATGCCAAGTAAGAAAACATATAAGTGGCTACATGTGGTGTGATAGAACTTCAAGGCCCTAGGCACAGTTGTCTATAAAAATCTCATACAGCAATCATGAGAACAGCAACATGAAAACAAATAAGAAGAACCCGTCAAAGTCTAGAACTCTTGAATAGTCTGATTCCATAATAACCCAATAGATGAATTGCAAAAAGCAAGTGCATATTTACTATCTGGATGGCAGGCTACACAAAAAAACAAGGTATGCAAAGTGGTGCAATGGATCGCTGGGTCCTATCACCTTGGTGAAAACTTGCTGGGACTCGAGGGGTATATATGCCTCCAGCAAAGGCTTCATCAGATACTGTACCATTGGGGAACAGGCTTTGACCCCATAGGTGATATCTTTTCCCTTCAAGGTTTAGTAATAGAACATCACTGGAACAGAACAATACATCCACACAGAGCAAAATTGAACTAATATAAACTTCTTCTTAAGATTAATTTTCACACTTTAATCATATAGTGACCAGTGGTGCTGTAAATACCTAAAGAGTTACATATGCCAAGTAAGAAAACATATAAGTGGCTATATGTGGAGTGATAGAACTTCAAGGCCCTAGGCATAGTTGTCTATAAAAATCTCATACAGCAATCATGAGAAAAGCAACATGAAAACAAATAAGAAGAACCCGTCAAAGTCTAGAACTCTTGATTAGTTTGATTCCATAATAACCCAATGGATGAATTGCAAAAAGCAAGTGCATATTTACTATCTGGATGGCAGGCTACACAAATAAACAAGGTATGCAAAGTGATGCAATGGATCGCTGGGTCCTACCACCTTGGTGAAAACTTGCTGGGACTCGAGGGGTATATATGCCTCCAGCAAAAGCTTCATCAGATACCATTGGGGAACAGGCTTTGACCCCATAGGTGATATCTTTTCCTTTCAAGGTTTAGTAATAGAACATCACTGGAACAGAACATTACAACCACACAGAGCAAACTTGAACTAATGTAAACTTCTTACGATTAATTTTCACACTTTTATCATATAGTGACCAGTGGTGTTGTAAATACCTACAGAGTTACATATGCCAAGTAAGAAAACATATAAGTGGCTACATGTTGTGTGATAGAACTTCAAGACCTTAGGCATAGTTGTCTATAAAAATCTCATACAGCAATTATGTGAACAGCAACATGAAAGCAAATAAGAAGAACCCGTCAAAGTCTAGAACTCTTGATTAGTTTGATTCCATAATAACCCAATGGATGAATTGCAAAAAGCAAGTGCATATTTACTATCTGGATGGCAGGCTACACGAATAAACAAGGTATGCAAAGTGGTGCAATGGATCGCTGGGTCCTACCACCTTGGTGAAAACTTGCTGGGACCCGAGGGGTATACATGTCTCTTGCAAAGACTTCAGCAGATACCATTGGGGAACAGGCTTTGACCCCATAGGTGATATCTTTTCCCTTCAAGATTTAGTAATAGAACATCACTGGAACAGAACAATACATCCACACAGAGCAAACTTGAACTAATACAAACTTCTTCTTAAGATTAATTTTCTCACTTTAATCGTTGTAAATACCTAAAGAGTTACATATGCCAAGTAAGAAAACATATAAGTGGCTACATGTGGTGTGATAGAACTTCAAGGCCCTAGGCATAGTTGTCTATACAAATCTCATACAGCAATCATGAGAACAGTAATATGAAAGCAAATAAGAAGAACTCGTCAAAGTCTAGAACTCTTGATTAGTTTGATTCCATAATAACCCAATGGATGAATTGCAAAAAGCAAGTGCATATTTACTATCTGGATGGCAGGCTACACAAATAAACAAGGTATGCAAAGTGATGCAATGGATCGCTGGGTCCTACCACCTTGGTGAAAACTTGCTGGGACTCGAGGGGTATATATGCCTCCAGCAAAAGCTTCATCAGATACCATTGGGGAACAGGCTTTGACCCCATAGGTGATATCTTTTCCTTTCAAGGTTTAGTAATAGAACATCACTGGAACAGAACATTACAACCACACAGAGCAAACTTGAACTAATGTAAACTTCTTATGATTAATTTTCACACTTTTATCATATAGTGACCAGTGGTGTTGTAAATACCTACAGAGTTACATATGCCAAGTAAGAAAACATATAAGTGGCTACATGTTGTGTGATAGAACTTCAAGACCTTAGGCATAGTTGTCTATAAAAATCTCATACAGCAATTATGTGAACAGCAACATGAAAGCAAATAAGAAGAACCCGTCAAAGTCTACAACTCTTGATTAGTTTGATTCCATAATATCCCAATGGATGAATTGCAAAAAGCAAGTGCATATTTACTATCTGGATGGCAGGCTACACAAATAAACAAGGTATGCAAAGTGGTGCAATGGATCGCTGGGTCCTACCACCTTGGTGAAAACTTGCTGGGACTCGAGGGGTATATATGCCTCCAGCAAAGGCTTCAGCAGATACCATTGGGGAACAGGCTTTGACCCCATAGGTGATATCTTTTCCCTTCAAGGTTTAGTAATAGAACATCACTGGAACAGAACAATACATCCACACAGAGCAAACTTGAACTAATACAAACTTCTTCTTAAGATTAATTTTCTCACTTTAATCATATAGTGACCAGTGGTGCTGTAAATACCTAAAGAGTTACATATGCCAAGTAAGAAAACATATAAGTGGCTATATGTAGAGTGATAGAACTTCAAGGCCCTAGGCATAGTTGTCTATAAAAATCTCATACAGCAATCATGAGAACAGCAACATGAAAACAAATAAGAAGAACCTGTCAAAGTCTAGAACTCTTGATTAGTTTGATTCCATAATAACCCAATGGATGAATTGCAAAAAGCAAGTGCATATTTACTATCTGGATGGCAGGCTACACAAATAAACAAGGTATGCAAAGTGGTGCAATGGATCGCTGGGTCCTACCACCTTTGTGAAAAATTGCTGGGACTCGAGGGGTATATATGCTTCCAGCAAAGGCTTCATCAGATACAATTGGGGAACAGGCTTTGACCCCATAGGTGATATCTTTTCCCTTCAAGGTTTAGTAATAGAACATCACTGGAACAGAACAATACATCCACACAGAGCAAACTTGAACTAATATAAACTTTTTCTTACAATTAATTTTCACACTTTAATCATTGTAAATACCTAAAGAGTTACATATGCCAAGTAAGAAAACATATAAGTGGCTACAGATGTGGCCTTTAAAAATGCGCGTCTCAGAGAAAAGAATGCCACGAGCACTTCCGAAATTCTGCGGGATCGTGCAGAAGGGGGATTAGGAGTTGGACGCAGGAAATACTAAAACCTGTAGATGGCAGTCGTGTTTCATGTGGCCATACTGAGTTGACGAAGTATGACGAATACAATGTTTTCTTTTGCCAGTTACATAAACAGTCACATATTCTTCATAAAAATCCGACTCAAACGCGCATCATTTGTCTTATTTTTTTTTTCTGTGTACTTACAGTAGAAGAGACATGATGTAGGCTATGATAACTGAGTCTTATAACACAATAATTTGCGACGACCTTTAAAGAGACCGAGATCATTTGCGCAATATCATTATCTAATTTTACATTTAGTTCATTTTTGCATCTTAACGTTTTAAATAGTTTTAACATGGTTGTAATGCTTTTCTGTATTACACACAGTACTTTTTATACTATCATGTTTCCCTTATAGGCGTCGATTTCGGTGGGGACGGTGGGTACGCACCCACCAGATTTCGTCATGAGTCATTTTGTACCCACCACTTTTAACTTCAGTCCTATTAATTTGACTTTTGGTTCGATTTTTTTTACCGTTTTCAGTGGTTATGAGGAGCTTAATTAATTTAACCTGAGATGTGCGTTATATCGCTTTTTGATCATTCTTTGTGTTGTCGAATTTTGACACAGTTTCATTATTTGTTCATAATAATTTGATTCATAATTATGTCATTTTTTTCTAAAAGTAAAAAAACAACAAAGTTTTTTCTAAAAGCAATATTCTAAAGAGATACAAAGACATTGTACGTGTACCCACCAGATTTCGTCATGAGTCATTTTGTACCCACCACTTTTAACTTCCGTTGACCGTTTTCAGTGGTTATGAGGAGCAATATGAGAGAAAAAAATTGTAATCATTGTCTGACACAACAAAAAAATATATAATATTCATTTTATTTTAATTTTCGTGTTCGCATTTATGAGGGAAAAAACAACGTGTCAGTTTACGGTTATGGACGTGAGCGCTCTAAAAGCGGCAATAAAAGTCTGCTTTAAAACTTTCACAGAGACCTCAAACAGAACAGCTGCCTTTCTTTAAATTGAATTTCGTTTTGTATTAATTATATCTTAATTTTAATCAATGTTTCGTGAACCAATTGCCTGGATTTAAGAAGTAAATATAGCAGACAATCACGACATTGGAGGCGCCGGCGATATCTCATAAATGAACCGAAACTCAGCGTGTAATGCACATTCACATTTACATTCAAGCTTTATGCGTGCGGTCGTGCGCTTGAGTGCGGCTATATTACGTAAACGCTCATGATCCATATGATATAAGTAGGCTAATTAAATTAATATAAAGGGGCGATTTGTCCACGAATTACTTAAATGAACAACTAGCCTAGTATACTAGTCGACTAGAAAAAAAACCTTTTAGTCGAAAGCAGCCCGTATTTCACATATTTTCGAACCAGGCAACAGGACATCTGTGTTGAGCGAGGCCGTGGACCCTGCGGAATGAACGAGCGGAGCGGAATATTCAGAAATGCGCTCTCCACTCACAAGCTCTGATCGGAACAAACCCGAACCTCACTGTCTGCTGAACTTGCAGAATCATCAAAATATAATATTTTCTAAAGAAGAATTTTAAAACTTTATTGGTGGTAGTTGAGAAGAATTCATCTTTCCATATCTAAATCATTTCGAGTGCAATATAAATGTATCATATTGTTATTCTTATTATATAAGAATAATACGTATTTTTTACAACATTTTTAACATATAGAGAATATAAGTTTAGCGTGTTGTGTGTATTTCCTAATTATAAGCTTTTGGTGAAATTGCAACAAAACTAAAAGAGTAAAAGTGCATAAAAACATAAAAACATGGCGTCGTCTCAAGAAATATCTGCGTACACACTAAACCACTGAAACCGACTCAAAACGATGTAGCCTAGTATACATACCAGACCAGGCACTGTAATTCACAGACATACACTAAAAACGGAGAAGACTTAAAGCATGCGCATAAACCTTGCGCGCTATACAACAATAATATTAGGCACAGTAGCTTCTTTTTTTTCTTTTCTTTTTTTATCAAGAACTTTGTTGAACAATATGAACAACCATACAAAATATGTCTGGTACAAAATATGAGTCACGATATTCGATAGTTAACGGATGCATAAAGCTTGCCACAAAGAACTGGGAAAAGTAATCATGTGTCAAATATAGCAAGGAGACATTTTAATTGTTTACTAATCAACTATTTTATGTGTCAGTCAAAGATGTTGACAATGCTGACTCGTCATCTTCGCAGATATTGTGAACGTGCCTATAGAGAGAAATGCACACTTACATAAGAGAGTTGTCTGTTTCTTTTCGTTTTGAATTGTTTTGTTTAAAAGTGGACATTTCAAGCTTTCTAGATACATTTCTGAGTTTCGGTTCATTTATGAGACGAGCTCAGTTCACGAGCAATGCAAGTTATATCGCGCCGGTGCCTCCATTTCCTGATTAAATCGTCTTAAATGCGTCTCCGTGTGGACAGAAACCAATGTAATCTTCCTGATTTAATCACGTAAAACACAAGTCTAAACACAAGCACCACTCTTCTGAATGATGGTAACCACAAACCTCCAAGAGTTTGTAAACCAATTGTTTGTAAAACATATTTAATATTTACAAAAAAAAAAAAAAAAAAAAAAAAATGTTTTACAGTGTATAAATAAAACGACATGAAGAAAGTTATTTCCAAAATGTAATTAATTGCACAGTCTTTGTTTTAGCTGCTTGTTTTAGCTGCTACCAATTGCACAGAGTCAAGAAATTACAACCACCCACCCCCCAGGTCTGCCGATTCAACCCCCAATGCTAATCGATCTCCTCTCAGGGAATCAAAAGAAAACGTACTCGGTTACTAATGTAACCTCGGTTCTCTCTAGAAGAGGGAACGAGTATTGCGTAAGGTTAGCTTACGCATCGGGAAAGTCTTCTTTCTTCGAGATCTGAAGCCAAAAAATTATCCTTAATTTTGTATACATTGTCAACGCAGTGCAGCAGCCGACAGACCTAGGCAGGCTGTATAAGCGTGCTCATTGGCTGCTCGGCGGCAACTGCTTAAGCCTATCGGTGAGCGCTCTGAACGCGGCAACCAATGAGGGCGCTTCGCGCCCTCCACACCCTTCTAACCGTCAGAATGGGTGTGGCCAGCGTGTATATATTCAGCGCTCATAGGCTAAAATTCTGGTTTTCGCAGTCTGAAGCGCAAAAGCTCGTGGCGCGACACGGCAGGTTACGCAATACTCGTTCCCTCTTCTAGAGAGAACCGAGGTTACATTAGTAACCGAGTACGTTCTCTTACGAGAGGTCTCTCGTATTGCGTAAGGTTAGCTTACGCATCGGGAACCCTTTGTCAACGCCGTGTGCGCCGAGCATCCAGCCCATGAATCCCAGGGAAACCGGGGAAAACACTCTGCTGGGAAATGTGGCCGGTCGGAGAGACGGGCCAGCGCAGTACAGGCACTTCATGCAGCATATGAAATAGAGCGGCGCGGCCGGTCTATAAACATATAACAGTACAAATAGTAGGGCCGGCAGAGCGAGCCCATACAGTACATAAGCACTCATAAGGGTAGGAGAAAAACGACATAGTCGGTCTCACATGAAGGGAAAAATTCCCGCGCGACAGAGAATAATACGGGCGGCCAGCAGCGCGGGCCAGCACCGACAACAGCGCGTAACGGGAAATAGGAAACAGAGCGGATCAGCCGGTCTGAGTCAAACACTTCACCCTGAGTATAGTACCAGAATAGCGCCAGCATATGAACGTAGTCTGCACACGAGAAATGGGCAGAGCATACATGTCACTTATGCTGACAGTATTTTTGCCCGTAAGGCAGGAACTTCCAGGTTATAAAACCTCACGAATGTTGATGGGGAGGCCCAGCCCGCCGCCATACAAATACCGTGATTAGAAATTCCGCTGGACCAGGCCCACGACGAGGCCATGCCTCTAGTGGAGTAGGCTCTGAAGCCCAGAGGGCACTGCAGGTGTCTGGAGGCATAAGCTGCTGCTATCGCGTCCACTATCCACCTGGACAAGCTCTGTTTCGAGGCTGCAAGACCCTTGGTGCGTCCGCCGAAGGAAACAAAGAGCTGCTCTGAACGCCTGAAAGCGGCGGAGCGCGTGATGTAAACTCTCAGCGCCCGGACAGGGCATAGGAGGTTATCACTGTCCCCACTGTCGGATGCTGGCAGAGCCGAGAGGGACATAACTTGTGCCCTAAACGGGGTTCCAATCGCTTTGGGGATGTAACCGTGTCTCGGTCTGAGAATGACTTTCGAGTCATTCGGCCCGAACTCAAGACATGCAGGGCTAACAGATAGCGCGTGCAAATCACCCACTCGTTTGACTGAAGACAGAGCTATCAGAAAAACGGTTTTAAGCGACAGATACTTTAGATCCGCGGATTCAAGCGGTTCAAAGGGAAAAGCCTCTAGGGCCGCTAGGACCAAGGACAGATCCCACGAGGGAACCGAGGGGGGCCGCGGGGGATTCATCCGTCTAGCTCCTCTGAGGAAGCGGATAATGAGCTCATTCCTTCCCATTGCCCGGCCGCGCGTCGTCTCAGCGAACGCTGCAATAGCGGCCACATATACTTTGAGCGTGGAAGGGGATCTGCCCTTTTCCAACAGCTCTTGTAAGAAGGAGAGCACCCGCGGGACCCCGCATGCGCGCGGATCCAAGTTTTTAGTAGCGCACCATTTAGAAAACACCGACCATTTAGACGCGTAGAGCCGTCTCGTGGAGGGGGCTCTCGACTGTGTGATCGTGTTCACGACCCCTTCTGACAGGTCAACGGGTATCCGTTGATCACCCATGCATGCAGCGACCAGCGCTCTGGATGGGGATGCCAGATCGATCCACCGGCTTGGGAGAGGAGATCCTTTCTCACCGGGATCGGCCATGGGGGTGAGTGCGACAGCCTCACTAGCTCTGGGTACCAAGTTTGGTTTTCCCATCGCGGGGCTATAAGCAGCACTGAGTGGTGCGTTTCTCTGATCCTCGAAATGACCTGTGGCAACAGGGAGATCGGAGGAAAAGCATACAGCGGGAGGCTGGGCCATGTCTGGGACAGCGCGTCCTCGCTCTTCGAATAAAACTTCGGGCATTGAGCATTGTCTTTCGACGCAAAGAGGTCGATTTCCGCTCTGCCGAATAGGCGCCAGAGAAACTGGACTGTCTGGGGGTGCAGAGACCATTCTCCCGGGGGAATGTTGTCCCTGGACAGTCTGTCTGGACCGACATTCAGGTGGCCCGGCACGTGCGCGGCTCTCAGCGAGCGCAGCGAGCGGTAAGCCCACACGAGAAGACGTTCTGTCAGCCTGCACAGATTCCTGGATCTGACACCGCCCTGTCGGTTCACATAGGATACCACGGACGTGTTGTCCGAGCGGACTAGCACATGGTGATCCCGTATGAATGGGAGGAAGTGCCTGAGCGCGTTCTCGACCGCTATCATCTCCAAACAGTTTATGTGGAGGCATTTTTCCCGGTCTGACCACAGGCCAAAAGCCGGTTTGCCCTCGAACAGAGCGCCCCAGCCTGAGGTGGAAGCGTCCGTCGAGATAACTTTGCGGTGTGAGATAGCTCCCATTGTCACTCCCCGCTGGTACCAGTCGGCCGCTAACCAGGGCTTCAGAGCTGAAACGCAGCTCTGAGTCACTCTGATGCGGATACCGCCGGAAGCCCATGCTCTGTGAGGCACTCGGGCATTCAGCCAGCGTTGTAGCGGGCGCATTCATAAAAGACCCAGCCGAAGCACTGCTGCGGCTGAGGCCATACAACCTAGTAACCTCTGAAATGTTTTGAGAGGTACGGTGACGCGGCCAGGCGTCGAATGCAGCGCGCGCGCTGTGTCGACAGGCGGGCCGTGTACTGATATACCGGACCGTCGAAGGCGAATCTCAAGAATGGCCTGTGACGGGGTATTATCAGGATCTGAAAAGCACGCGTCTTTTAGATCGAGAGATATAAACCAGTCCCTCGGGCGAATTTGCGCGAGAATTTGTCTGGTTGTGAGCATTTTGAACGGTCTTCTCATAAGAGCCTCGTTCAAACGTCTCAGATCCAAAATTGGTCTGAGAGCTCCGTCCTTCTTGGGAACGAGGAAATAACGGCTGTAAAAGCCCGACTCGCTCATGGAAGGGGAAACCGGTTCTATAGCCCTTTTGCACAGAAGTGTAGCTATTTCTGCTCGAAGTAGATGTGCTACTTCCCCATTCACTCTGGTCTCGATACGCGCTTGAAAGCGCGGAGGGCGGCGAGCGAACAGCAGAGTATAGCCCTGTTTTACTGTGCTTAGCACCCGTTCTGATGCGCCTGGAATAGTTTCCCACGCTTTTGCGTGTGCAGCCAGGGGCAGAATGGCCTCCGGGCTCCGATCGCCGCGCATCGCGGGCTCGAGAGCTCGAAACGGAGGGGCGGGCGCGGCGCGCGCGCTCTTGGTGCTTAGATACGGCGGATCGCACGCAGCGATAGCTGGCCGTTTTACACACAGTGTCCCGGTGGCTTTAGACGGGGAACATAAAGTGTGAGGCGCGACGCGCGATGGCGGCGTCGGGGGCGAAAATGTTCGTTAGTATGTGTGAGCGCTCGAGGGCGGGCACAGGAGTTACATTCAGGGGCGAGCGCGGCGCGGCGCGGGCGCGGCGCGCGCGCTCTTGGTGGTTAGATACGGCGGATCGCACGTAGCGATAGCTGGCCGTTTTACACACAGTGTCCCGGTGGCTTTGGACGGGGAACATATAGTGTGAGGCGCGAAAATGTAGTTAGTATGTGTGAGCGCTCGAGGGCGGGCACAGTACTCACATTTAAAACATGACCGGTCGTGCGAGGCCGTGTGACAGAGTGGGCAGTGAGTAGGTGTGGGCACGGAGAAGTGGACACGTGACCTACTTTTAACACTAAAGCGGCTTTTGCCTGCTTCATGAGAGTGGGCTCTGTGAGAGACACGGGATGTATAGTGCTTGTGTACAGGGGTGAACACAGAAACGTGGGCACATTCACTGTACTAGAAACACATACGGCGTCAGCCGTGCAACCAGACATTATGCTCTTTTGAAATTTTTCTGGGTTGCCGTGAGAACGGCGGATGCGCGCAGGCGAGCGGGTAGATACCGGCTCGTTGACTGCGGGGTAAACAGCTGCAGTAGCCGTGGCAACGGGGACTGACAGAGCGTTAAGCTTCGACGGTGGTCCAGCCGCAGGGCTGCGGGATTTAACCGTCTTTTCTTCTCTCGTGTTTAGAAGCTCAAAAATACTCGAGCACCCTGAGAAGGTGTGGTGCGAGAGGCGGGTTCGCTTTCTGTAAGTAAGAAAGACTGGCCGCGAGCTCGGAGAAGCAAGCAGCATAAATTTTATCTTCCCCGAGAGCTGGGATCGAACGCGGATCTCTCGCATGAAAGCGTATGATTCTGCCACTGAGCCACAGGGGAAACACATAAGCTTTTAGTTAGCGCGAACATATAAAAAGCGACCTCATGTGTCGCGTCGGCGTTTGTTTGCAGGCGAGCGTGTGTTTAAAACAGGCTCGTTTACTGCAATAGTAATATTTCCAGTCGCCTGAACTTAAGAGGGGACTGAGAAATGTGTGAGGATTGGCGGTTGTCCAGCCGTAGCGAGACTAACACACTCTCTTCTCTTTTCGCCGGTGAGTGAGGCGCGGACGCTGAACGCTGCTCGTGACCGTCCGCTTTGTCATTCCTTGAACGGCGCAATCTGCGCGGCCCAACGAGGGAGAGAGCGGGCTTGTTTTCTGTATGTAAGAAAAACTGGCCGCGAGCTCGGAGAAGCGAACAGCATAAACTTTAACTGCCGCGAGAGCGGGGACCGAACCCCGGTCTCTAGCTTGACAGTCTAGGATTCCGCCACTGAGCCACAGGGGAGAATACATTAGTGTCATGTCTTGTGACAGCGTTTGCTTGCAGGCGAGCGTGTATTTATAACAGGCTCGTATACTGCAATAGTAACAATTCCAGTCGCCTGAACTTAAGAGGGGACTGAGAAATGTGTGAGAATGGAGGTTATAGTCCAGGCCACGGCGGGACGAAAACACTCTGTTCCCCTTTCACCGGTGACGCGCGAGG
This sequence comes from Scardinius erythrophthalmus, assembly GCF_964197995.2. Classification (NCBI taxonomy): domain Eukaryota; kingdom Metazoa; phylum Chordata; class Actinopteri; order Cypriniformes; family Leuciscidae; genus Scardinius; species Scardinius erythrophthalmus. The sequence continues at coordinate 53,124 of NW_028296371.1, forward strand.
ACGGAGTAGCTTTCTTGTAACGTAAAGAGAGCTCAGACCGTCCGCTCCTGCCATCCCTTGTGAGCGGCGCAGTTTGCACGGCTCGAACAGAGGGAGAGGAAACTCGCTCCGTGACCGTCCGCTCCTGCCATCCCTCGTGAGCGGCGTATTGCACGGCTCGAACAGAGGGAGAGGAAACTCGCTCCGAGACCGTCCGCTTCTGCCATCCCTCGTGAGCGGCTCAGTTTGCGCGGCTCGAACAGAGGGAGAGGAAACTCGCTCCGAGACCGTCCGCTTCTGCCATCCCTTGTGAGCGGCGTATTGCACGGCTCGAACAGAGGGAGAGTACGGGTATCTATCACATTCGCCTCATCTCCTGACGCGGCGGCGGCGCGGGCAGAGCCGGCGGTTGAGCGGCCGGGAGGGAGAGGGCGAGAGAGAGCTCGAGGGAGAGGTTCCGGCGAGCTCCTCAGTCACAACAGTCTCCGGTGGTCGCTGCGAGCGGCGCTTCTTATTGCGCGGCCCGGCAGGAACAGGCGGAGCGACAGCTTGGTCGAAAGCTTCAAGCTTTTTTACAAAAACGCCTCGTGCTCTTTTAGAATACACACAGTAACAGCAATAATGTAAAGGATATGTCGCCGGATAGCGTAGCAGGCACGGATGGCTGAAGGCGGCGAAGACGGCCGGCTTCCTCAGGCGCTGTCCTAAGCTTACTGGTCGCTGGTTTCAACAGCGGCGGCTCTCAAGATCCAGCGATGCGAAGAGCGTAGCTGAAGACAAGAAAATCAGAATTTTAGCCTATGAGCGCTGAATATATACACGCTGGCCACACCCATTCTGACGGTTAGAAGGGTGTGGAGGGCGCGAAGCGCCCTCATTGGTTGCCGCGTTCAGAGCGCTCACCGATAGGCTTAAGCAGTTGCCGCCGAGCAGCCAATGAGCACGCTTATACAGCCTGCCTAGGTCTGTCGGCTGCTGCACTGCGTTGACAATGTATACAAAATTAAGGATAATTTTTTGGCTTCAGATCTCGAAGAAAGAAGACTTTCCCGATGCGTAAGCTAACCTTACGCAATACGAGAGACCTCTCGTAAGAGAACCGGTTTTTCCAGTTTTCACCAGCGTGTGGGCAGGGTTTTAATCCCTTGCAGTTCCTTTGTTTAAATGCTATTTAAGCAAATATACTATACATACGCTTTAAGTTATTTCAAATTAATGTTTATAGCTTAATTTGTTGATATCGCTTAACTTAATTTGACATATGTTGATATAACCAACTGACATTGTAGATTCCATTGCATGCCAGGAAGAGGCTTATGCTTTGTTTTAAGTAATGAGCATTTACTATAATATAGCCGCACTCAAGCGCACGACCGCACGCATAAAGCTTGCCACAAAGAACCGGTAAAAGTAATGATTATGAATGCGTCTAAATGTGTCTAAATACACTGTAAATGTGAATGTGCATTACACGTTGAGTTTCAGTTCATTTATGAGATATCGCCGGCGCCTCCAATGTCGTGATTGTCTGCTATATTTACTTCTTAAATCCAGGCAATTGGTTCACGAAACAATGATTAAAATTAAGACATAATTAATACAAAACGAAATTCGATTTAAAGAAAGGCAGCTGTTCTGTTTGAGGTCTCTGTGAAAGTTTTAAAGCAGTCTTTTAGTGCCGCTTTTAGAGCGCTCACGTCCATAACCGTAAACTGACACGTTGTTTTTTCCCTCATAAATGCGAACACGAAAATTAAAATAAAATGAATATTATATATTTTTTTTGTTGTGTCAGACAATGATTACAAAAATTTTCTCTCATATTGCTCCTCATAACCACTGAAAACGGTCAACGGAAGTTAAAAGTGGTGGGTACAAAATGACTCATGACGAAATCTGGTGGTTACACGTACACTGTCTTTGTATCTCTTTAGAATATTGCTTTTAGAAAAACTTTTAGTTTTTTTACTTTTACTTTTAGAAAAAAAACGACATAATTATGAATCAAATTATTATGAACAAGTAATGAAACTGTGTCAAAATTCGACAACACAAATAATGATCAAAAAGCGATATAAAGCACATCTCAGGTTAAATTAATTATATAAAAAACAGGGAACATTTTGTAAAAGCAAAACTGAACAAAATGCATACTTAAAATAATTGTATTAGGCTATGTGTTACCGAATATTTAATACCACTTCCCCATAATGTTGTAATTATTTTTTTAAAACAACATCTGTCAAACTGTCAATCAGATACCTCTTATCTGGTCATTTTTATTTTATTTTAGAAGTCATAACTGTTGATCACCCTTTGTATGGAATTTGTGAATATGAATATTTAGAAGATTTACAAACTGTCGCAAGACCTCAAACCAACCCCGGACATTCTGAGACTAACGTGGAAAAATCTTTATGCTTAATGCATTAAGACAGTTCAATTAAAATATTTATTAATAATGTAATGGCAAATCAGATGCGCCCAAAATATAAATGCTACGCGTTGTGCTGCAACATTACTTCACAAGAAATATCTGCACAAGAACAATCACACAAGAAATATCTGCACGAATTAAGAATCTGGGTAAGTCGCATTATTTAATTGCATTATGTTAGGATGATTTTGTCTATCTGGATGGCAGGCTAAAGGAATAAACAAGGTATGCAAAGTGGTGCAATGGATCGCTGGGTCCTACCACCTTGGTGAAAACTTGCTGGGACTCGAGGGGTATATATGCCTCCAGCAAAGGCTTCATCAGATACCATTGGGGAACAGGCTTTGACCCCATAGGTGATATCTTTTCCCTTCAAGGTTTAGTAATAGAACATCACTGGAAGAGAACAATACATCCACACAGAGCAAACTTGAACTAATGTAAACTTCTTACGATTAATTTTCATACTTTTATCATATAGTGACCAGTGGTGTTGTAAATACCTACAGAGTTACATATGCCAAATAAGAAAACATATGAGTGGCTACATGTTGTGTGATAGAACTTCAAGACCTTAGGCATTGTTGTCTATAAAAATCTCATACAGCAATTATGTGAAAAGCAACATGAAAGCAAATAAGAAGAACCCGTCAAAGTCTAGAACTCTTGATTAGTTTGATTCCATAATAACCCAATGGATGAATTGCAAAAAGCAAGTGCATATTTACTATCTGGATGGCAGGCTACACGAATAAACAAGGTATGCAAAGTGGTGCAATGGATCGCTGGGTCCTACCACCTTTGTGAAATCTTGCTGGGACCCGAGGGGTATATATGCTTCCAGCAAAGGATTCGGCACATACCATTGGGGAACAGGCTTTGACCCCATAGGTGATATCTTTTCCCTTCAAGGTTTAGTCATAGAACATCACTGGAACAGAACAATACATCCACACAGAGCAAACTTGAACTAATATAAACTTCTTCTTAAGATAAATTTTCACACTTTAATCATATAGTGACCAGTGGTGTTGTAAATACCTAAAGAGTTACATATGCCAAGTAAGAAAACATATAAATTGTTACATGTGGTGTGATAGAACTTCAAGGCCCTAGGCATAGTTGTCTATAAAAATCTCATACAGCAATCATGAGCACAGCAACATGAAAACAAATAAGAAGAACCAGTCAAAGTCTAGAACTCTTGATTAGTTTGATTCCATAATAACCCAATGGATGAATTGCAAAAAGCAAGTGCATATTTACTATCTGGATGGCAGGCTACACGAATAAACAAGGTATGCAAAGTGGTGCAATGGATCGCTGGGTCCTACCACCTTGGTGAAAACTTGCTGGGACCAGAGGGGTATATATGCCTCCAGCAAAGGCTTCAGCAGATACCATTGGGGAACAGGCTTTGACCCCATAGGTGATATATTTTCCCTTCAAGGTTTAGTAATAGAACATCACTGGAACAGAACAATACATCCACACAGAGCAAACTTGAACTAATATAAACTTCTTCTTAAGATTAATTTTCACACTTTAATCATATAGTGTCCAGTGGTGCTGTAAATACCTAAAGAGTTACATATGCCAAGTAAGAAAACATATAAGTGGCTACATGTGGTGTGATAGAATTTCAAGGCCCTAGGCACAGTTGTCTATAAAAATGTCATACAGCAATCATGAGCACAGCAACATGAAAACAAATAAGAATAACCCGTCAAAATCTAGAACTCTTGATTAGTTTGATTCCATAATAACCCAATGGATGAATTGCAAAAAGCAAGTGCATATTTACTATCTGGATGGCAGGCTAAAGGAATAAACAAGGTATGCAAAGTGGTGCAATGGATCGCTGGGTCCTACCACCTTGGTGAAAACTTGCTGGGACTCGAGGGGTATATATGCCTCCAGCAAAGGCTTCATCAGATACCATTGGGGAACAGGCTTTGACCCCATAGGTGATATCTTTTCCCTTCAAGGTTTAGTAATAGAACATCACTGGAAGAGAACAATACATCCACACAGAGCAAACTTGAACTAATGTAAACTTCTTACGATTAATTTTCACACTTTTATCATATAGTGACCAGTGGTGTTGTAAATACCTACAGAGTTACATATGACAAGTAAGAAAACATATAAGTGGCTACATGTTGTGTGATAGAACTTCAAGGCCCTAGGCACAGTTGTCTATAAAAATCTCATACAGCAATCATGAGAACAGCAATATGAAAGCAAATAAGAAGAACTCGTCAAAGTCTAGAACTCTTGATTAGTTTGATTCCATAATAACCCAATGGATGAATTGCAAAAAGCAAGTGCATATTTACTATCTGGAAGGCAGGCTACACGAATTAACAAGGTATGCAAAGTGGTGCAATGGATCGCTGGGTCCTACCACCTTTGTGAAATCTTGCTGGGACCCGAGGGGTATATATGCTTCCAGCAAAGGATTCGGCACATACCATTGGGGAACAGGCTTTGACCCCATAGGTGATATCTTTTCCCTTCAAGGTTTAGTCATAGAACATCACTGGAACAGAACAATACATCCACACAGAGCAAACTTGAACTAATATAAACTTCTTCTTAAGATAAATTTTCACACTTTAATCATATAGTGACCAGTGGTGTTGTAAATACCTAAAGAGTTACATATGCCAAGTAAGAAAACATATAAATTGTTACATGTGGTGTGATAGAACTTCAAGGCCCTAGGCATAGTTGTCTATAAAAATCTCATACAGCAATCATGAGCACAGCAACATGAAAACAAATAAGAAGAACCAGTCAAAGTCTAGAACTCTTGATTAGTTTGATTCCATAATAACCCAATGGATGAATTGCAAAAAGCAAGTGCATATTTACTATCTGGATGGCAGGCTACACGAATAAACAAGGTATGCAAAGTGGTGCAATGGATCGCTGGGTCCTACCACCTTGGTGAAAACTTGCTGGGACCAGAGGGGTATATATGCCTCCAGCAAAGGCTTCAGCAGATACCATTGGGGAACAGGCTTTGACCCCATAGGTGATATCTTTTCCCTTCAAGGTTTAGTAATAGAACATCACTGGAACAGAACAATACATCCACACAGAGCAAACTTGAACTAATATAAACTTCTTCTTAAGATTAATTTTCACACTTTAATCATATAGTGTCCAGTGGTGCTGTAAATACCTAAAGAGTTACATATGCCAAGTAAGAAAACATATAAGTGGCTACATGTGGTGTGATAGAATTTCAAGGCCCTAGGCACAGTTGTCTATAAAAATGTCATACAGCAATCATGAGCACAGCAACATGAAAACAAATAAGAATAACCCGTCAAAATCTAGAACTCTTGATTAGTTTGATTCCATAATAACCCAATGGATGAATTGCAAAAAGCAAGTGCATATTTACTATCTGGATGGCAGGCTAAAGGAATAAACAAGGTATGCAAAGTGGTGCAATGGATCGCTGGGTCCTACCACCTTGGTGAAAACTTGCTGGGACTCGAGGGGTATATATGCCTCCAGCAAAGGCTTCATCAGATACCATTGGGGAACAGGCTTTGACCCCATAGGTGATATCTTTTCCCTTCAAGGTTTAGTAATAGAACATCACTGGAAGAGAACAATACATCCACACAGAGCAAACTTGAACTAATGTAAACTTCTTACGATTAATTTTCACACTTTTATCATATAGTGACCAGTGGTGTTGTAAATACCTACAGAGTTACATATGACAAGTAAGAAAACATATAAGTGGCTACATGTTGTGTGATAGAACTTCAAGGCCCTAGGCACAGTTGTCTATAAAAATCTCATACAGCAATCATGAGAACAGCAATATGAAAGCAAATAAGAAGAACTCGTCAAAGTCTAGAACTCTTGATTAGTTTGATTCCATAATAACCCAATGGATGAATTGCAAAAAGCAAGTGCATATTTACTATCTGGAAGGCAGGCTACACGAATTAACAAGGTATGCAAAGTGGTGCAATGGATCGCTGGGTCCTACCACCTTTGTGAAATCTTGCTGGGACCCGAGGGGTATATATGCTTCCAGCAAAGGATTCGGCACATACCATTGGGGAACAGGCTTTGACCCCATAGGTGATATCTTTTCCCTTCAAGGTTTAGTCATAGAACATCACTGGAACAGAACAATACATCCACACAGAGCAAACTTGAACTAATATAAACTTCTTCTTAAGATTAATTTTCACACTTTAATCATATAGTGACCAGTGGTGTTGTAAATACCTAAAGAGTTACATATGCCAAGTAAGAAAACATATAAATTGCTACATGTGGTGTGATAGAACTTCAAGGCCCTAGGCATAGTTGTCTATAAAAATCTCATACAGCAATCATGAGCACAGCAACATGAAAACAAATAAGAAGAACCCGTCAAAGTCTAGATCTCTTGATTAGTTTGATTCCATAATAACCCAATGGATGAATTGCAAAAAGCAAGTGCATATTTACTATCTGGATGGCAGGCTAAAGGAATAAACAAGGTATGCAAAGTGCTGCAATGGATCGCTGGGTCCTACCACCTTGGTGAAAACTTGCTGGGACTCAAGGGGTATATATGCCTCCAGCAAAGGCTTCAGCCGATACCATTGGGGAACAGGCTTTGACCCCATAGGTGATGTCTTTTCCCTTCAAGGTTTAGTAATAGAACATCACTGGAACAGAACAATACATCCACATAGAGCAAACTTGAACTAGTATAAACTTCTTCTTAAAATTAATTTTCACACTTTAATCGTTGTAAATACCTAAAGAGTTACATATGCCAAGTAAGAAAATATATAAGTGGCTACATGTGGTGTGATAGAACTTCAAGGCCCTAGGCACAGTTGTCTATAAAAATCTCATACAGCAATCATGAGAACAGCAATATGAAAGCAAATAAGAAGAACTCGTCAAAGTCTAGAACTCTTGATTAGTTTGATTCCATAATAACCCAATGGATGAATTGCAAAAAGCAAGTGCATATTTACTATCTGGATGGCAGGCTACACGAATAAACAAGGTATGCAAAGTGGTGCAATGGATCGCTGGGTCCTACCACCTTTGTGAAATCTTGCTGGGACCCGAGGGGTATATATGCTTCCAGCAACGGATTCGGCACATACCATTGGGGAACAGGCTTTGACCCCATAGGTGATATCTTTTCCCTTCAAGGTTTAGTCATAGAACATCACTGGAACAGAACAATACATCCACACAGAGCAAACTTGAACTAATATAAACTTCTTCTTAAGATTAATTTTCACACTTTAATCATATAGTGACCAGTGGTGTTGTAAATACCTAAAGAGTTACATATGCCAAGTAAGAAAACATATAAATTGCTACATGTGGTGTGATAGAACTTCAAGGCCCTAGGCATAGTTGTCTATAAAAATCTCATACAGCAACATGAAAACAAATAAGAAGAACCCGTCAAAGTCTAGAACTCTTGATTAGTTTGATTCCATAATAACCCAATGGATGAATTGCAAAAGCAAGTGCATATTTACTATCTGGATGGCAGGCTAAAGGAATAAACAAGGTATGCAAAGTGGTGCAATGGATCTCTGGGTCCTACCACCTTGGTGAAAACTTGCTGGGACTCGAGGGGTATATATGCCTCCAGCAAAGGCTTCAGCAGATACCACTGGGGAACAGGCTTTGACCCCATAGGTGATATCTTTTCCCTTCAAGGTTTAGTAATAGAACATCACTGGAACAGAACAATACATCCACACAGAGCAAACTTGAACTAATATAAACTTCTTCTTAAGATTAATTTTCACACTTTAATCATATAGTGACCAGCGGTGCTGTAAATACCTAAAGAGTTACATATGCCAAGTAAGAAAACATATAAGTGGCTATATGTGGAGTGATAGAACTTCAAGGCCCTAGGCAGAGTTGTCTATAAAAATCTCATACAGCAATCATGAGAACAGCAACATGAAAACAAATAAGAAGAACCCGTCAAAGTCTAGAACTCTTGATTAGTTTGATTCCATAATAACCCAATGGATGAATTGCAAAAAGCAAGTGCATATTTACTATCTGGATGGCAGGCTACACGAATAAACAAGGTATGCAAAGTGGTGCAATGGATCGCTGGGTCCTACCACCTTGGTGAAAACTTGCTGGGACTTGAGGGGTATATATGCCTCCAGCAAAGGCTTCATCAGATACCATTGGGGAACAGGCTTTGACCCCATAGGTGATATCTTTTCCCTTCAAGGTTTAGTAATAGAACATCACTGGAACAGAACAATACATCCACACAGAGCAAACTTGAACTAATATAAACTTTTTCTTACAATTCATTTTTACACTTTAATCGTTGTAAATACCTAAAGAGTTACATATGCCAAGTAAGAAAACATATAAGTGGCTATATGTGGAGTGATAGAACTTCAAGGCCCTAGGCATAGTTGTCTATAAAAATCTCATACAGCAATCATGAGAACAGCAGCATGAAAACAAATAAGAAGAACCCGTCAAAGTCTAGAACTCTTGATTAGTTTGATTCCATAATAACCCAATGGATGAATTGCAAAGCAAGTGCATATTTGTTATCTGGAGGGCAGGCTACATGAATAAACAAGGTATGCAAAGGGGCGAAATGGATCGCTGGGTCCTACCACCTTGGTGAAATCTTGCTGGGACCCAAGGGGTATATATGCTTCCAGCAAAGGATTCGGCACATACCATTGGGGAACAGGCTTTGACCCCATAGGTGATATCTTTTCCCTTCAAGGTTTAGTCATAGAACATCACTGGAACAGAACAATACATCCACACAGAGCAAACTTGAACTAATATAAACTTCTTCTTAAGATTCATTTTCACACTTTAATCATATAGTGACCAGTGGTGTTGTAAATACCTAAAGAGTTACATATGCCAAGTAAGAAAACATATAAATTGTTACATGTGGTGTGATAGAACTTCAAGGCCCTAGGCATAGTTGTCTATAAAAATCTCATACAACAATCATGAGCACAGCAACATGAAAACAAATAAGAAGAACCCGTCAAAGTCTAGAACTCTTGATTAGTTTGATTCCATAATAACCCAATGGATGAATTGCAAAAAGCAAGTGCATATTTACTATCTGAATGGCAGGCTACACGAATAAACAAGGTATGCAAAGTGGTGCAATGGATCGCTGGGTCCTACCACCTTGGTGAAAACTTGCTGGGACCAGAGGGGTATATATGCCTCCAGCAAAGGCTTCAGCAGATACCATTGGGGAACAGGCTTTGACCCCATAGGTGATATCTTTTCCCTTCAAGGTTTAGTCATAGAACATCACTGGAACAGAACAATACATCCACACAGAGCAAACTTGAACGTCTCAGGTTACGTATGTAACCCTTGTTCCCTGAGGAAGGGAACGAGACACTGCGTCGGTGACGACACTAGGGGAACGCCCTTCAGCGTAGCACGTCTGAATTCATGAATGAAACCAAATCCAATCCTATTGGCGTTGCGTGATGACGTAGTGTGTGACGGCATATACGGATGTGTACAAAAGCACGCCGGCACACAGAAATGTCAGCTTTTGCTATGAAGCAAGTGCTCCAGGCGGGGTGAGGTGTGGCGAACCGACGCAGTGTCTCGTTCCCTTTCTCAGGGAACAAGGGTTACATGCGTAACCCGAGACGTTCCCTTTCGAGGGAACTCGAACTGCGTCTGTGACGACACTAGGGGAACGAGATACCCACTATACCACAACGAACCCTGCTCATCCTAGTGTGAAGCTGTCTTCAGGCACAACTTAGGACGAAAGCACTCGTGCACAGGGTGTAGAGGGAAGGTCCAGACTGTAAAACCTCATGAATGTGTGCGGAGTGGCCCAGCCAGCCGCCTCACATATGTCATGGATAGAAACCCCTGAAAGGAGGGCTCTAGAGGACGCCATGCCTCTGATGGAGTGAGCTCTCACGGCCATAGGTGAAGGCAATTTGCGCACCTGATAGGCCAGGGAAATAGTCTGAACGATCCAGTTACTGATGGTCTGTTTAGAGGCGGGAAGCCCCTTCTTGGGCGACCCAAAACACACCAGCAACTGGTCTGACTTCCGCCATGAGGAGGACCTCTGAATATAACACTGCAGTGCTCTGACAGGGCAGAGCAGATGAAGTCTCTCCTCATCCGCCGTCACGTGAGGTGGAGGATGAAATGGCTGCAGAACCATAGGACGTGCCACATTAGATGGCACCTTGGGCAAATAGCCGGGCCTGGGATGTAAGATGGCCTTAATGTTGCCTGGAGCAAACTCCAAGCACCCATTGGAAATAGAGAGCGCCTGGAGATCTCCTAACCTCCTCAGAGAAGTAATGGCCAACAAAAAGACCACCTTAACGAAAGGTTCTTGGCCTCAGCCGACTCCAGTGGTTCGAAGGGAGCCTCGGCCAGCCCTTCGAGAACCACTGCCAGGTCCCAAGAGGGAACTCTGGTGCGAGTCGCAGGTCTCATCCTCCAGGCTCCACGTAGGAAGCGTACGACCAAGTGATGCCTCCCCAGCGGGCCATCACTCAGAGGAGCGTGGAAAGCCGCAATGGCAGCCACATAAACCTTGAGTGTGGACGGGGTAAGCCCGGCAGAAAAGCGGTCTTGGAGAAACACCAGTACTGAAGCCACTGGGCAGTTAACTGGGTCCAAATCACGCTCTCTGCACCAAACGGAAAATACATTCCACTTAAAGCCGTATAACTTCCTCGTGGAGGGAGCTCTGGAAGTTAATATGGTTTCGACCACTCCAGCTGACAGGCCGGCTTCTAGGTACTGTGTCCCCTCAGGGGCCAGACCAAGCGTGCCGCACAAGCCCTGAAAAGTGAAGCCAAAACGTCTCGATCGCCCCCCCAGTGACTGGTCCTAGTATAGGTCATAAGTCCCGCCTCCCCGTGTTATTCAACGGGACGTGAGACCAACTAAACAATTAAATTACACTTCAAATATCTTTTTTCCAAATGCGGTTTCTTTCATTTGCTGTCGTTTTTATCACGCTGATGTAAGTTCAAGTGTCTGTTTCAAAAATAAGTTGTTTTTTAGTTAGTTACGTGATGCGGTGGTGTAACGTCATGATTGACAGCTGTGATTGACAGGTTCTCTGAGCAAAGTAGTCACTGAAGCACCAACGGACATTTTTTTCGGGATCTTCGGAGGACTGAGGAGATTGTATTTAATTCATTTTAACAAGCCTCTTGTCGTACTGCAATCAATTTTTAAAAAAGTGTGCAGAATCCACTCTCCCTGAGTGTATTCTGCGAGAGTGAGGGCGGAGCGCTGATTTCGCGGCCTTACTTCCGGCTCGCTACTGCGCAGGTCTGGTCCCGAGATCGCTACTGCGCAGACTCAAGTTCCAATATGTCAGCGCCATATCGGGACGCTGGCGGCTTCAGTTCTCATCAATGGAAGAGAGCGAAGGGGCGTCGTCCATCTTTTTTTACAGTCTATGGGCCAGACCCACAGTTTCCACAGCTCGGGTCGAGGGTGTAGAACTGAGCCCTCCGCCTGGGACAGCAAGTCCCTCCTCAGAGGGATCTGCCATGGCGGGCCTGCCAGGAGTAAAATGATGTCCGAAAACCATACTCGGGCCGGCCAAAATGGGGCTACTAAAAGTAGACTGACTCTGTCTCGACGGACCCTTTCCAGAACTGCTGGGAGCAGAGCGATCGGGGGAAATGCGTACAGACGCAGCCTCGGCCACGTCTGCATCATGGCGTCCAGCCCCAGCGGAGCTGGATGCCTGAGAGAGAACCACAGTGGACAGTGGGACGTCTCTTGAGACGCGAAAAGATCCACTTCCACTGGGCCAAATCTCACGCACATGGCTTCCACCACCTCTAGGTGGAGTCGCCACTCCCCGGGCCTCAGCCCCTGCCTCGACAGGACGTCTGCTCCCTGATTCTGGTCCCCCGGGACATACATCGCCCTGAGAGACGATAGTCTCCGCTGGGACCACAGGAGGATCTGATGCGCCAGTCTGCACAGAGGGCGCGACCTCAGACCCCCCTGGCAGTTCAAATAAGACAGCACCGACATGTTGTCGGTTCTCACAAGGACATGGCGACCATGGAGGTCTGGCAGGAAGCTCCTCAGAGCCCGGAACACCACCAACATTTCTAGGCAATTTATGTACCAAGAGGAATGATGGTCCTGCCAGAGGCCTCTCGTAAAACGGCCGTCCATGACCGCGCCCCAGCCCGTGAGGGAGGCGTCTGTCAAAATAGATACTCGGCGACATAACGCTTCCAAATTGGGACCCTGGGACAAGAACCAAGGCTTCTTCCAAATTGACAGGGAACGAAGGCATCTGTGCGTAACCCTTATCAAGCGGAATGGGTTTCCCCTCGGGGAAAACCCCTTGGTTCTCAACCACCACTGCAAAGCTCTCATGTGTAGCAGGCCAGAAGGTATCACGCTGGACGCTTCTGCCATGAGACCCAACACTCTCTGAAAGTGTTTGACAGTGACGGCCTGGCCTAGCTTCAACCTGGACACTGTGGTCAGGATAGACTCGATCCGAGCAGGAGACCACTGAGCCCGCATCGTGACCGAGTCCCACACCACTCCCAGGAACGTGGTTCTCTGGGCTTGTGTCAACACGCTCTTCTTCGTGTTGAGTCTTAACCCCAGGCTCTGGATGCAGGCGAGGACGACATCTCGATGCCGAATCGCCAGCTCTCGCGACTGGGCCAATATTAACCAGTCGTCGATGTAATTGAGCACCCTGATGCCCTCGAGCCTCAGGGGTGCCTGAGCTGCATCCATACACTTGGTAAATGTGCGAGGGGAGAGTGCTAGGCCGAACGGAAGAACCCGATATTGGTAAGCTTCGCCCCCGAAAGCAAACCTCAGGAACTTCCTGTGAGATGGAAGGATGGAGATGTGGAAGTAGGCGTCTTTTAGATCTATCGTGACAAACCAATCCTCGGATTGAATTTGACTCACGATGATGGGAATAGTGAGCATCTTGAACCTGAACCTCCTCAGAGACCGATTCAAGTGCCTCAGATCTAAAAGTGGACGCAACCCTCCATCCTTCTTCGGAACTATGAAGTACCGGCTGTAAAATCCGGACTCCCTGACTGGTGGGGGAACATGCTCTATGGCCCCTTTTGCCAGCAGCGAGTAAACTTCCTGTTCTAACACCAGACCCTGCTCTGGGTCTACTGCAGTCCAAACCACCCCGTTGATACTTACCTCTTTTTTTGGTGGGCAGCCTGGAACTGCAGCATGTACCCTATTTCTACAGTGCGCAGGACCCATGGAGAAATATTGGGGAGACGCTGCCATGCCTCGACAAATTCAGCAAGGGAACCAGCCCCTAAGGGTTGGTGTCAAGTGTCTTGTGAGAGCCCTTGACGATACCCTGAAGCGGAGGACCGGCAGGGAATAATCGAAAACGACTCTCGGTGTGCGGACGCCGGCGCTGCCCGGCCGCAAGCTCTTGGGGCAGACAGAGCAGCGTGCGTTCGCTGGAAACTGATGTGTCCCGAAGCGCAATTAGCGGCGGGATGCTGACACTAGTTTCCTGAGGGCCCGGTGAGAGGGAGGATCTCGATCGCTCTCTTTTTGGGGGGGCCAGCCCTCCAAGGTCTCACATAAGTTAGGACCTCTCTCCCGACACCTTCCTGGCCTGAAGGACAGTCCTCAGATCCGTCTTCTCAGGAGGCTTGGGCGAGAGCGCCGCCTAGAGTCCCAAGCTCAGCTTTTGCTTTTTTTTTTTTTTTTTGAGGGGGACTTCTAGAAGCGACACTCTCCTTCAGATATTAGGCTGAATTCAAATATCTAACCAAGTTCTAAAGTCAGATAATATTTTAATTATTTTAATTCCTCAGAATTAAATGCAGCCATAAACACTGGATAGTGCACCAGAATACTGTTTAAATACTTATTTATACGATCTACTACACGCTGCCTCGGCAAACGCGAGCCGTTACAAATTGGCTTTCATCCCTCGAGAAGAAAGTCAACAGGCGCGAGGCTGAAACACCCGAAACGCACGACTGTGTGCGGCGAGTTATTTCACAATGAACAGCCTGCCAGCACCCTCAGGAGCTGACTGTGAATGCCTCGCACCCAAACAGTATTATTTCTTCCAGATCGCGTGTGTCCCTTTTATTGCAGACCCTTAACGCGCTGTCTCAACAAACGCGAGTTTCGAGTGGTTCACAATAAATTTGGCTTTCATCTCTCGAGAAGAAAGTCAACAGGCGCGGCTGAGAGACCCGAAACGCACTGTGTGCGGCGAGTTATTTCTCAATGAACACAGCCAGCACCCTTCAGGAACTGACTACATGCCTATATCTTTATTGCAAACTGCAAATAGACTCGTAATCAACGCGCGCCTCGGCAAACGCGAGATCCGAGCTACTAGATTCTGTATTGCAAAGCAGACCTTAAATCTACGCGTTGCCTCGACAAACGCGAGATCCCAGCCACAGAATCTTATTGCAAAGTACACTCGTAATCAACGCGCTGCCTCGGCAAACGCGAGATCCGAGTTACTAGATTCTGTATTGAAATGCAGAGTTAAAATCTACGCGCTGCCTCGGCAAACACGAGATCCAAGCCACAGAATCTTTTTGCAGAGTAGACTCGTAATCTACGCGCTGCCTCAGCAAACGCGAAATCCGAGCCCCTAGATTCTATTTTGCAATGCAGACTTTACAGAACATACAACACCAAATAGGACAGAATTGTTTCACACACACAGAGCGCTTGCTGAATAGCAAAAGCTGACATTTCTGTGTGCCGGCGTGCTTTTGTACACATCCGTATATGCCGTCACACACTACGTCATCACGCAACGCCAATAGGATTGGATTCGGTTTCATTCATGAATTCAGACGTGCTACGCTGAAGGGCCTTCCCCTAGTGTCGTCACCGACGCAGTGTCTCGTTCCCTCGAAAGGGAACTAATATAAACTTCTTCTTAAGATTAATGTTCACACTTTAATCATATAGTGACCAGTGGTGTTGTAAATACCTAAAGAGTTACATATGCCAAGTAAGAAGACATATAAATTGCTACATGTGGTGTGATAGAACTTCAAGGCCCTAGGCATAGTTGTCTATAAAAATCTCATACAGCAATCATGAGCACAGCAACATGAAAACAAATAAGAAGAACCCGTCAAAGTCTAGAACTCTTGATTAGTTTGATTCCATAATAACCCAATGGATGAATTGCAAAAAGCAAGTGCATATTTACTATCTGGACGGCAGGCTACACGAATAAACAAGGTATGCAAAGTGGTGCAATGGATCGCTGGGTCCTACCACCTTGGTGAAAACTTGCTGGGACCAGAGGGGTATATATGCCTCCAGCAAAGGCTTCAGCAGATACCATTGGGGAACAGGCTTTGACCCCGTAGGTGATATCTTTTCCCTTCAAGGTTTAGTAATAGAACATCACTGGAACAGAACAATACATCCACACAGAGCAAACTTGAACTAATATAAACTTCTTCTTAAGATTAATTTTCACACTTTAATCGTTGTAAATACCTAAAGAGTTACATATGCCAAGTAAGAAAACATATAATTGGCTACATGTGGTGTCATAGAACTTCAAGGCCCTAAGCACAGTTGTCTATAAAAATCTCATACAGCAATCATGAGAACAGCAATATGAAAGCAAATAAGAAGAACTCGTCAAAGTCTAGAACTCTTGATTAGTTTGATTCCATAATAACCCAATGGATGAATTGCAAAAAGCAAGTGCATATTTACTATCTGGAAGGCAGGCTACACGAATAAACAAGGTATGCAAAGTGGTGCAATGGATCGCTGGGTCCTACCACCTTTGTGAAATCTTGCTGGGACCCGAGGGGTATATATGCTTCCAGCAAAGGATTCGGCACATACCATTGGGGAACAGGCTTTGACCCCATAGGTGATATCTTTTCCCTTCAAGGTTTAGTCATAGAACATCACTGGAACAGAACAATACATCCACACAGAGCAAACTTGAACTAATATAAACTTCTTCTTAAGATTAATTTTCACACTTTAATCATACAGTGACCAGTGGTGTTGTAAATACCTAAAGAGTTACATATGCCAAGTAAGAAAACATATAAGTGGCTATATGTGGAGTGATAGAACTTCAAGGCCCTAGGCATAGTTGTCTAAAAAAATCTCATACAGCAATCATGAGAAAAGCAACATGAAAACAAATAAGAAGAACCCGTCAAAGTCTAGAACTCTTGATTAGTTTGATTCCATAATAACCCAATGGATGAATTGCAAAAAGCAAGTGCATATTTACTATCTGGATGGCAGGCTACACAAATAAACAAGGTATGCAAAGTGGTGAAATGGATCGCTGGGTCCTACCACCTTTGTGAAAACTTGCTGGGACTCGAGGGGTATATATGCCTCCAGCAAAAGCTTCATCAGATACCATTGGGGAACAGGCTTTGACCCCATAGGTGATATCTTTTCCCTTCAAGGTTTAGTAATAGAACATCACTGGAACAGAACAATACATCCACACAGAGCAAACTTGAACTAATATAAACTTTTTCTTACAATTAATTTTCACACTTTAATCGTTGCAAATACCTAAAGAGTTACATATGCCAAGTAAGAAAACATATAAGTGGCTACATGTGGTGTGATAGAACTTCAAGGCCCTAGGCATAGTTGTCTATAAAAATCTCATACAGCAATCATGAGAACAGTAATATGAAAGCAAATAAGAAGAACTTGTCAAAGTCTAGAACTCTTGATTAGTTTGATTTCATAATAACCCAATGGATGAATTGCACAAAGCAAGTGCATATTTACTATCTGGATGGCAGGCTACACGAATAAACAAGGTATGCAAAGTGGTGCAATGGATCGCTGGGTCCTACCACCTTGGTGAAAGCTTGCTGGGACTCGAGGGGTATATATGCCTCCAGCAAAGGCTTCATCAGATACCATTGGGGAACAGGCTTTGGCCCCATAGGTGATATCTTTTCCCTTCAAGGTTTAGTCATAGAACATCACTGGAACAGAACAATACATCCACACAGAGCAAACTTGAACTAATATAAACTTCTTCTTAAGATAAATTTTCACACTTTAATCATATAGTGACCAGTGGTGTTGTAAATACCTAAAGAGTTACATATGCCAAGTAAGAAAACATATAAATTGTTACATGTGGTGTGATAGAACTTCAAGGCCCTAGGCATAGTTGTCTATAAAAATCTCATACAGCAATCATGAGCACAGCAACATGAAAACAAATAAGAAGAACCCGTCAAAGTCTAGAACTCTTGATTAGTTTGATTCCATAATAACCCAATGGATGAATTGCAAAAAGCAAGTGCATATTTACTATCTGGATGGCAGGCTACACGAATAAACAAGGTATGCAAAGTGGTGCAATGGATCGCTGGGTCCTACCACCTTGGTGAAAACTTGCTGGGACCAGAGGGGTATATATGCCTCCAGCAAAGGCTTCAGCAGATACCATTGGGGAACAGGCTTTGACCCCATAGGTGATATCTTTTCCCTTCAAGGTTTAGTCATAGAACATCACTGGAACAGAACAATACATCCACACAGAGCAAACTTGAACTAATATAAACTTCTTCTTAAGATTCATTTTCACACTTTAATCATATAGTGACCAGTGGTGTTGTAAATACCTAAAGAGTTACATATGCCAAGTAAGAAAACATATAAGTGGCTATATGTGGAGTGATAGAACTTCAAGGCCCTAGGCATAGTTGTCTAAAAAAATCTCATACAGCAATCATGAGAAAAGCAACATGAAAACAAATAAGAAGAACCCGTCAAAGTCTAGAACTCTTGATTAGTTTGATTCCATAATAACCCAATGGATGAATTGCAAAAAGCAAGTGCATATTTACTATCTGGATGGCAGGCTACACAAATAAACAAGGTATGCAAAGTGTTGAAATGGATCGCTGGGTCCTACCACCTTTGTGAAAACTTGCTGGGACTCGAGGGGTATATATGCCTCCAGCAAAAGCTTCATCAGATACCATTGGGGAACAGGCTTTGACCCCATAGGTGATATCTTTTCCCTTCAAGGTTTAGTAATAGAACATCACTGGAACAGAACAATACATCCACACAGAGCAAACTTGAACTAATATAAACTTTTTCTTACAATTAATTTTCACACTTTAATCGTTGCAAATACCTAAAGAGTTACATATGCCAAGTAAGAAAACATATAAGTGGCTACATGTGGTGTGATAGAACTTCAAGGCCCTAGGCATAGTTGTCTATAAAAATCTCATACAGCAATCATGAGAACATTAATATGAAAGCAAATAAGAAGAACTTGTCAAAGTCTAGAACTCTTGATTAGTTTGATTTCATAATAACCCAATGGATGAATTGCACAAAGCAAGTGCATATTTACTATCTGGATGGCAGGCTACACGAATAAACAAGGTATGCAAAGTGGTGCAATGGATCGCTGGGTCCTACCACCTTGGTGAAAGCTTGCTGGGACTCGAGGGGTATATATGCCTCCAGCAAAGGCTTCATCAGATACCATTGGGGAACAGGCTTTTGCCCCATAGGTGATATCTTTTCCTTTCAAGGTTTAGTAATAGAACATCACTGGAACAGAACAATACATCCACACAGAGCAAACTTGAACTAATGTAAACTTCTTACGATTAATTTTCACACTTTTATCATATAGTGACCAGTGGTGTTGTAAATACCTACAGAGTTACATATGCCAAGTAAGAAAACATATGAGTGGCTACATGTTGTGTGATAGAACTTCAAGACCTTAGGCATTGTTGTCTATAAAAATCTCATACAGCAATTATGTGAAAAGCAACATGAAAGCAAATAAGAAGAACCCGTCAAAGTCTAGAACTCTTGATTAGTTTGATTCCATAATAACCCAATGGATGAATTGCAAAAAGCAAGTGCATATTTACTATCTGGATGGCAGGCAACACGAATAAACAAGGTATGCAAAGTGGTGCAATGGATCGCTGGGTCCTACCACCTTGGTGAAAACTTGCTGGGACTCGAGGGGTATATATGCCTCCAGCAAAGGCGTCAGCAGATACCATTGGGGAACAGGCTTTGACCCCATAGGTGATATCTTTTCCCTTCAAGGTTTAGTAATAGAACATCACTGGAACAGAACAATACATCCACACAGAGCAAACTTGAACTAATATAAACTTCTTCTTAAGATTAATTTTCTCACTTTAATCGTTGTAAATACCTAAAGAGTTACATATGCCAAGTAAGAAAACATATAAGTGGCTACATGTGGTGTGATAGAACTTCAAGGCCCTAGGCACAGTTGTCTATAAAAATCTCATACAGCAATCATGAGAACAGCAATATGAAAGCAAATAAGAAGAACTCGTCAAAGTCTAGAACTCTTGATTAGTTTGATTCCATAATAACCCAATGGATGAATTGCAAAAAGCAAGTGCATATTTACTATCTGGATGGCAGGCTACACGAATAAACAAGGTATGCAAAGTGGTGCAATGGATCGCTGGGTCCTACCACCTTTGTGAAATCTTGCTGGGACCCAAGGGGTATATATGCTTCCAGCAAAGGATTCGGCACATACCATTGGGGAACAGGCTTTGACCCCATAGGTGATATCTTTTCCCTTCAAGGTTTAGTCATAGAACATCACTGGAACAGAACAATACATCCACACAGAGCAAACTTGAACTAATATAAACTTCTTCTTAAGATAAATTTTCACACTTTAATCATATAGTGACCAGTGGTGTTGTAAATACCTAAAGAGTTACATATGCCAAGTAAGAAAACATATAAATTGTTACATGTGGTGTGATAGAACTTCAAGGCCCTAGGCATAGTTGTCTATAAAAAACTCATACAGCAATCATGAGCACAGCAACATGAAAACAAATAAGACGAACCCGTCAAAGTCTAGAACTCTTGATTAGTTTGATTCCATAATAACCCAATGGATGAATTGCAAAAAGCAAGTGCATATTTACTATCTGGATGGCAGGCTACACGAATAAACAAGGTATGCAAAGTGGTGCAATGGATCGCTGGGTCCTACCACCTTGGTGAAAACTTGCTGGGACCAGAGGGGTATATATGCCTCCAGCAAAGGCTTCAGCAGATACCATTGGGGAACAGGCTTTGACCCCATAGGTGATATCTTTTCCCTTCAAGGTTTAGTAATAGAACATCACTGGAACAGAACAATACATCCACACAGAGCAAACTTGAACTAATATAAACTTCTTCTTAAGATTAATTTTCACACTTTAATCATATAGTGTCCAGTGGTGCTGTAAATACCTAAAGAGTTACATATGCCAAGTAAGAAAACATATAAGTGGCTACATGTGGTGTGATAGAATTTCAAGGCCCTAGGCACAGTTGTCTATAAAAATCTCATACAGCAATCATGAGCACAGCAACATGAAAATAAATAAGAATAACCCGTCAAAATCTAGAACTCTTGATTAGTTTGATTCCATAATAACCCAATGGATGAATTGCAAAAAGCAAGTGCATATTTACTATCTGGATGGCAGGCTAAAGGAATAAACAAGGTATGCAAAGTGGTGCAATGGATCGCTGGGTCCTACCACCTTGGTGAAAACTTGCTGGGACTC
The DNA here is from genome assembly GCF_964197995.2 of Scardinius erythrophthalmus. Taxonomy (NCBI): domain Eukaryota; kingdom Metazoa; phylum Chordata; class Actinopteri; order Cypriniformes; family Leuciscidae; genus Scardinius; species Scardinius erythrophthalmus. The sequence goes on from NW_028296371.1 coordinate 74,184, forward strand.
GAGGGGTATATATGCCTCCAGCAAAGGCTTCATCAGATACCATTGGGGAACAGGCTTTGACCCCATAGGTGATATATTTTCCCTTCAAGGTTTAGTAATAGGACATCACTGGAAGAGAACAATACATCCACACAGAGCAAACTTGAACTAATGTAAACTTCTTACGATTAATTTTCACACTTTTATCATATAGTGACCAGTGGTGTTGTAAATACCTACAGAGTTACATATGCCAAGTAAGAAAACATATAAGTGGCTACAAGTTGTGTGATAGAACTTCAAGACCTTAGGCATAGTTGTCTATAAAAATCTCATACAGCAATTATGTGAAAAGCAACATGAAAGCAAATAGGAAGAACCCGTCAAAGTCTAGAACTCTTGATTAGTTTGATTCCATAATAACCCAATGGATGAATTGCAAAAAGCAAGTGCATATTTACTATCTGGATGGCAGGCTACACGAATAAACAAGGTATGCAAAGTGGTGCAATGGATCGCTGGGTCCTACCACCTTGGTGAAAACTTGCTGGGACTCGAGGGGTATATATGCCTCCAGCAAAGGCTTCAGCCGATACCATTGGGGAACAGGCTTTGACCCCATAGGTGATATCTTTTCCCTTCAAGGTTTAGTAATAGAACATCACTGGAACAGAACAATACATCCACACAGAGCAAACTTGAACTAATATAAACTTCTTCTTAAGATTAATTTTCACACTTTAATCGTTGTAAATACCTAAAGAGTTACATATGCCAAGTAAGAAAACATATAAGTGGCTACATGTGGTGTCATAGAACTTCAAGGCCCTAGGCACAGTTGTCTATAAAAATCTCATACAGCAATCATGAGAACAGCAATATGAAAGCAAATAAGAAGAACTCGTCAAAGTCTAGAACTCTTGATTAGTTTGATTCCATAATAACCCAATGGATGAATTGCAAAAAGCAAGTGCATATTTACTATCTGGAAGGCAGGCTACACGAATAAACAAGGTATGCAAAGTGGTGCAATGGATCGCTGGGTCCTACCACCTTTGTGAAATCTTGCTGGGACCCGAGGGGTATATATGCTTCCAGCAAAGGATTCGGCACATACCATTGGGGAACAGGCTTTGACCCCATAGGTGATATCTTTTCCCTTCAAGGTTTAGTCATAGAACATCACTGGAACAGAACAATACATCCACACAGAGCAAAATTGAACTAATATAAACTTCTTCTTAAGATTAATTTTCACACTTTAATCATATAGTGACCAGTGGTGCTGTAAATACCTAAAGAGTTACATATGCCAAGTAAGAAAACATATAAGTGGCTACATGTGGTGTGATAGAACTTCAAGGCCCTAGGCATAGTTGTCTATAAAAATCTCATACAGCAATCATGAGAACAGTAATATGAAAGCAAATAAGAAGAACTTGTCAAAGTCTAGAACTCTTGATTAGTTTGATTCCATAATAACCCAATGGATGAATTGCACAAAGCAAGTGCATATTTACTATCTGGATGGCAGGCTACACGAATAAACAAGGTATGCAAAGTGGTGCAATGGATCGCTGGGTCCTACCACCTTGGTGAAAGCTTGCTGGGACTCGAGGGGTATATATGCCTCCAGCAAAGGCTTCATCAGATACCATTGGGGAACAGGCTTTGGCCCCATAGGTGATATCTTTTCCTTTCAAGGTTTAGTAATAGAACATCACTGGAACAGAACAATACATCCACACAGAGCAAACTTGAACTAATGTAAACTTCTTACGATTAATTTTCACACTTTTATCATATAGTGACCAGTGGTGTTGTAAATACCTACAGAGTTACATATGCCAAGTAAGAAAACATATGAGTGGCTACATGTTGTGTGATAGAACTTCAAGACCTTAGGCATTGTTGTCTATAAAAATCTCATACAGCAATTATGTGAAAAGCAACATGAAAGCAAATAAGAAGAACCCGTCAAAGTCTAGAACTCTTGATTAGTTTGATTCCATAATAACCCAATGGATGAATTGCAAAAAGCAAGTGCATATTTACTATCTGGATGGCAGGCAACACGAATAAACAAGGTATGCAAAGTGGTGCAATGGATCGCTGGGTCCTACCACCTTGGTGAAAACTTGCTGGGACTCGAGGGGTATATATGCCTCCAGCAAAGGCGTCAGCAGATACCATTGGGGAACAGGCTTTGACCCCATAGGTGATATCTTTTCCCTTCAAGGTTTAGTAATAGAACATCACTGGAACAGAACAATACATCCACACAGAGCAAACTTGAACTAATATAAACTTCTTCTTAAGATTAATTTTCACACTTTAATCGTTGTAAATACCTAAAGAGTTACATATGCCAAGTAAGAAAACATATAAGTGGCTACATGTGGTGTGATAGAACTTCAAGGCCCTAGGCACAGTTGTCTATAAAAATCTCATACAGCAATCATGAGAACAGCAATATGAAAGCAAATAAGAAGAACTCGTCAAAGTCTAGAACTCTTGATTAGTTTGATTCCATAATAACCCAATGGATGAATTGCAAAAAGCAAGTGCATATTTACTATCTGGATGGCAGGCTACACGAATAAACAAGGTATGCAAAGTGGTGCAATGGATCGCTGGGTCCTACCACCTTTGTGAAATCTTGCTGGGACCCGAGGGGTATATATGCTTCCAGCAAAGGATTCGGCACATACCATTGGGGAACAGGCTTTGACCCCATAGGTGATATCTTTTCCCTTCAAGGTTTAGTCATAGAACATCACTGGAACAGAACAATACATCCACACAGAGCAAACTTGAACTAATATAAACTTCTTCTTAAGATAAATTTTCACACTTTAATCATATAGTGACCAGTGGTGTTGTAAATACCTAAAGAGTTACATATGCCAAGTAAGAAAACATATAAATTGTTACATGTGGTGTGATAGAACTTCAAGGCCCTAGGCATAGTTGTCTATAAAAATCTCATACAGCAATCATGAGCACAGCAACATGAAAACAAATAAGAAGAACCCGTCAAAGTCTAGAACTCTTGATTAGTTTGATTCCATAATAACCCAATGGATGAATTGCAAAAAGCAAGTGCATATTTACTATCTGGATGGCAGGCTACACGAATAAACAAGGTATGCAAAGTGGTGCAATGGATCGCTGGGTCCTACCACCTTGGTGAAAACTTGCTGGGACCAGAGGGGTATATATGCCTCCAGCAAAGGCTTCAGCAAATACCATTGGGGAACAGGCTTTGACCCCATAGGTGATATCTTTTCCCTTCAAGGTTTAGTAATAGAACATCACTGGAACAGAACAATACATCCACACAGAGCAAACTTGAACTAATATAAACTTCTTCTTAAGATTAATTTTCACACTTTAATCATATAGTGTCCAGTGGTGCTGTAAATACCTAAAGAGTTACATATGCCAAGTAAGAAAACATATAAGTGGCTACATGTGGTGTGATAGAATTTCAAGGCCCTAGGCACAGTTGTCTATAAAAATCTCATACAGCAATCATGAGCACAGCAACATGAAAACAAATAAGAATAACCCGTCAAAATCTAGAACTCTTGATTAGTTTGATTCCATAATAACCCAATGGATGAATTGCAAAAAGCAAGTGCATATTTACTATCTGGATGGCAGGCTAAAGGAATAAACAAGGTATGCAAAGTGGTGCAATGGATCGCTGGGTCCTACCACCTTGGTGAAAACTTGCTGGGACTCGAGGGGTATATATGCCTCCAGCAAAGGCTTCATCAGATACCATTGGGGAACAGGCTTTGACCCCATAGGTGATATCTTTTCCCTTCAAGGTTTAGTCATAGAACATCACTGGAACAGAACAATACATCCACACAGAGCAAACTTGAACTAATATAAACTTCTTCTTAAGATAAATTTTCACACTTTAATCATATAGTGACCAGTGGTGTTGTAAATACCTAAAGAGTTACATATGCCAAGTAAGAAAACATATAAATTGTTACATGTGGTGTGATAGAACTTCAAGGCCCTAGGCATAGTTGTCTATAAAAATCTCATACAGCAATCATGAGCACAGCAACATGAAAACAAATAAGAAGAACCCGTCAAAGTCTAGAACTCTTGATTAGTTTGATTCCATAATAACCCAATGGATGAATTGCAAAAAGCAAGTGCATATTTACTATCTGGATGGCAGGCTACACGAATAAACAAGGTATGCAAAGTGGTGCAATGGATCGCTGGGTCCTACCACCTTGGTGAAAACTTGCTGGGACCAGAGGGGTATATATGCCTCCAGCAAAGGCTTCAGCAAATACCATTGGGGAACAGGCTTTGACCCCATAGGTGATATCTTTTCCCTTCAAGGTTTAGTAATAGAACATCACTGGAACAGAACAATACATCCACACAGAGCAAACTTGAACTAATATAAACTTCTTCTTAAGATTAATTTTCACACTTTAATCATATAGTGTCCAGTGGTGCTGTAAATACCTAAAGAGTTACATATGCCAAGTAAGAAAACATATAAGTGGCTACATGTGGTGTGATAGAATTTCAAGGCCCTAGGCACAGTTGTCTATAAAAATCTCATACAGCAATCATGAGCACAGCAACATGAAAACAAATAAGAATAACCCGTCAAAATCTAGAACTCTTGATTAGTTTGATTCCATAATAACCCAATGGATGAATTGCAAAAAGCAAGTGCATATTTACTATCTGGATGGCAGGCTAAAGGAATAAACAAGGTATGCAAAGTGGTGCAATGGATCGCTGGGTCCTACCACCTTGGTGAAAACTTGCTGGGACTCGAGGGGTATATATGCCTCCAGCAAAGGCTTCATCAGATACCATTGGGGAACAGGCTTTGACCCCATAGGTGATATCTTTTCCCTTCAAGGTTTAGTAATAGAACATCACTGGAAGAGAACAATACATCCACACAGAGCAAACTTGAACTAATGTAAACTTCTTACGATTAATTTTCACACTTTTATCATATAGTGACCAGTGGTGTTGTAAATACCTACAGAGTTACATATGACAAGTAAGAAAACATATAAGTGGCTACATGTGGTGTGATAGAACTTCAAGGCCCTAGGCATAGTTGTCTATAAAAATCTCATACAGCAATCATGAGCACAGCAATATGAAAACAAATAAGAAGAACCCGTCAAAGTCTAGATCTCTTGATTACTTTGATTCCATAATAACCCAATGGATGAATTGCAAAAAGCAAGTGCATATTTACTATCTGGATGGCAGGCTACACGAATAAACAAGGTATGCAAAGTGGTGCAATGGATCGCTGGGTCCTACCACCTTGGTGAAAACTTGCTGGGACCAGAGGGGTATATATGCTTCCAGCAAAGGCTTCAGCAGATACCATTGGGGAACAGGCTTTGACCCCATAGGTGATATCTTTTCCCTTCAAGGTTTAGTAATAGAACATCACTGGAACCGAACAATACATCCACACCGTGCAAACTTGAACTAATATAAACTTCTTCTTAAGATTAATTTTCACACTTTAATCATATAGTGTCCAGTGGTGCTGTAAATACCTAAAGAGTTACATATGCCAAGTAAGAAAACATATAAGTGGCTACATGTGGTGTGATAGAATTTCAAGGCCCTAGGCACAGTTGTCTATAAAAATCTCATACAGCAATCATGAGAACAGCAACATGAAAACAAATAAGAATAACCCGTCAAAATCTAGAACTCTTGATTAGTTTGATTCCATAATAACCCAATGGATGAATTGCAAAAAGCAAGTGCATATTTACTATCTGGATGGCAGGCTAAAGGAATAAACAAGGTATGCAAAGTGGTGCAATGGATCGCTGGGTCCTACCACCTTGGTGAAAACTTGCTGGGACTCGAGGGGTATATATGCCTCCAGCAAAGGCTTCATCAGATACCATTGGGGAACAGGCTTTGACCCCATAGGTGATATCTTTTCCCTTCAAGGTTTAGTAATAGAACATCACTTGAAGAGAACAATACATCCACACAGAGCAAACTTGAACTAATGTAAACTTCTTACGATTAATTTTCACACTTTTATCATATAGTGACCAGTGGTGTTGTAAATACCTACAGAGTTACATATGCCAAGTAAGAAAACATATAAGTGGCTACAAGTTGTGTGATAGAACTTCAAGACCTTAGGCATAGTTGTCTATAAAAATCTCATACAGCAATTATGTGAAAAGCAACATGAAAGCAAATAGGAAGAACCCGTCAAAGTCTAGAACTCTTGATTAGTTTGATTCCATAATAACCCAATGGATGAATTGCAAAAAGCAAGTGCATATTTACTATCTGGATGGCAGGCTACACGAATAAACAAGGTATGCAAAGTGGTGCAATGGATTGCTGGGTCCTACCACCTTGGTGAAAACTTGCTGGGACTCGAGGGGTATATATGCCTCCAGCAAAGGCTTCAGCCGATACCATTGGGGAACAGGCTTTGACCCCATAGGTGATATCTTTTCCCTTCAAGGTTTAGTAATAGAACATCACTGGAACAGAACAATACATCCACACAGAGCAAACTTGAACTAATATAAACTTCTTCTTAAGATTAATTTTCACACTTTAATCGTTGTAAATACCTAAAGAGTTACATATGCCAAGTAAGAAAACATATAAGTGGCTACATGTGGTGTCATAGAACTTCAAGGCCCTAGGCACAGTTGTCTTTAAAAATCTCATACAGCAATCATGAGAACAGCAATATGAAAGCAAATAAGAAGAACTCGTCAAAGTCTAGAACTCTTGATTAGTTTGATTCCATAATAACCCAATGGATGAATTGCAAAAAGCAAGTGCATATTTACTATCTGGAAGGCAGGCTACACGGATAAACAAGGTATGCAAAGTGGTGCAATGGATCGCTGGGTCCTACCACCTTTGTGAAATCTTGCTGGGACCCGAGGGGTATATATGCTTCCAGCAAAGGATTCGGCACATACCATTGGGGAACAGGCTTTGACCCCATAGGTGATATCTTTTCCCTTCAAGGTTTAGTCATAGAACATCACTGGAACAGAACAATACATCCACACAGAGCAAAATTGAACTAATATAAACTTCTTCTTAAGATTAATTTTCACACTTTAATCATATAGTGACCAGTGGTGCTGTAAATACCTAAAGAGTTACATATGCCAAGTAAGAAAACATATAAGTGGCTATATGTGGAGTGATAGAACTTCAAGGCCCTAGGCATAGTTGTCTATAAAAATCTCATACAGCAATCAAGAGAAAAGCAACATGAAAACAAATAAGAAGAACCCGTCAAAGTCTAGAACTCTTGATTAGTTTGATTCCATAATAACCCAATGGATGAATTGCAAAAAGCAAGTGCATATTTACTATCTGGATGGCAGGCTACACAAATAAACAAGGTATGTAAAGTGGTGCAATGGATCGCTGGGTCCTACCACCTTGGTGAAAACTTGCTGGGACTCGAGGGGTATATATGCCTCCAGCAAAGGCTTCATCAGATACCATTGGGGAACAGGCTTTGACCCCATAGGTGATATCTTTTCCCTTCAAGGTTTAGTAATAGAACATCACTGGAACAGAACAATACATCCACACAGAGCAAACTTGAACTAATGTAAACTTCTTACGATTAATTTTCACACTGTAATGGCAATTTTGAGAAGTTAATAACAAACAGCATCAATGGTGTAAGAACTTTCAAGAGGCAAAATTGTAATAAAGAGAAAAGGTTTATTTCAATGAGGATTCTTTTCACAAAAGCCGCAGCTACCCAGCTTTGAAACAGAATACCTATTAGACACAATAAAACATAGACATTTTATACAATTTCTTGGCAAAAAACTCCTCCTTCCAGGTTTCTTGTAAATTTCCAGAAAGATACCCCCTATCTTCAGCTAGTTCGGACTGGTTTCTACCCCCCCTGGTGCAGGTCAAACTCTTCTTTGTCCCTGAGACACCCAAAGGCCATCTACGACCTAAATTGCCTCTCGCTTCCCTGTCCCCCCTCAGCTGCTAGAAAACCTCACAGAAACATATGATTAAACAGTTTAAAAACAAATGATTATAAGAAATACTGAATTTTCCAAAACAATTCCTCCTCTTTATCATTCTCTGATAAACGTATTAAAGGAAAATTTACCCTTGTCTTCTAATTTCTTGATCAAACATCATTACATCATTACATCATTACATCATTACATCATTACATTTCAAGAACAGAATTGATTCAAGTCTTTAAATCACCGTTATACTCTTCATGTCTGACTTTTATATACCTGATCATTTTACTTGAACCTTCATTAAAATTTAGAATGAAAAAGCTTAGGCTGTTTTTGTAAGGATAGGCCCTTAATTTTGTATCAAGCAAGTAAAGGTTTATATAAGGCCGGGCTAGGTGAACAAGCACTGTTATTGCACCCCCAAAAACTATAGTTCGGACCCTCGGTCACCTATATATAAACAAGAAATAGTGTAGTTATATTTAGTAGGAAAACAACACATCAGTTCAACACATATCAATTTCAGCAACCTGGTTGATTTGACTCTTAAAAAAGCAAAGAAATAGTATACATAAAAATCCCTCATTTCAAACCCTTCCACTTGTACGTCACCTCGTAACACGGATGACCGCTGTTTTTAACCTTCTGAACATATCATCATTCTTACAATGGAAAAATATATAAAAATAAAAATAATGAAAACAATAATAATAATAAAAACAGTGAATAGAACAGTCAATCATTGACATCAAAACCTAAACAATCAAAGTTTAGAAAATCCCTTTCCTGGTCCCAGGAAGGCAAACAAAAACACATTTAACTCATGTCTGCATACATGTCATCGCTGTCATAATCATCACATTGCTCTCCATCAGTTATTGGGTACAGAGTCAGTTTCACTGCTTGGACTGACGTGCTAACCGTCCCTGCCCTGATCAATCTCTGCACTGAGCTGGAAAGGCACTTCATAATGCATGGTAAACAAAACAGAATCAGTAATCCCATACCCACAATTGGCAAGACAGTTTGAATTATTCTATAAAACCACCCTGACCATGCAGACATCAGCCACCCCACCCACTCACTACCAGTAGCTTGAGGCGGCTCTTTTACCGCTTTCCTCATGTGCTCGATGATATTGGTTATGTTGTCACTGTAATCAGGAATATTAAAACAACATGATACCCCCAACATTTTACAAACTCCACATTTCTTTGAAGTCAAAGCTTCAGAGCACAGCTGCTTACAGCGTTTGCTCTCCTCTTTTCACTGTTTGTTTCAGGACTCTTCACAAAAGTATAAGAATTTGTACTACATGTCATCAATTTCATTAAAACTTTGTTGAAACAGTATTCCTCTATCAAGTTGTTAGTCTGCAGATTCAACTTAATGTTATCAATATTTTCTCAGTCCCAATTATCTCTGCTGTTTCACAAAAAAACAAAATATCATATTACTCATCTCTCAATCCGTAGATCGCACAGGCTCAGTTAACAGCTTTTAGCTGACATTGAATGAGAGAGACTCTTAGGCATTTAGTACTGGCACACTGTACTCTCATAAACTTCTAAAATCAAACTTTATCTACCACTTAAACTTTTAACTCTAGCCCGCCAGTAAGGCATCTTTGCCAGAATTTACATCTATTTTCAAATAAACATAATTTTTAGATTTGTCTTTTGCCCACATCAGGGAAGTTAGACATTACATTACCACTAAAATACAATTATGCCCCATTCCGCTTAATAAAACCTTTGTTCATTCCTCATCTTCATGTCACTTAACTTGACATAAATAGTTCCATAAATTCTATCAGAAACTTTATTTTCATAACATACATTTCACTATATTTCTTCTCATCTTTCCCTACATGCTAGTTCCTTCTGCATCCTCCAATCTTCTTACGACTTCCATCTATTAACTTTCCTTTAAACTTTCTTTTCTCCCTTATTTACTTGCACATTCTTTTCACTTTCTTTAGCACTGCATTCACATTCTTAGTTCTTTCTCAGACGAAAACTTTAATATCGTCATTTAAATACTGTTCTACTCAAAAAAAAAAAAAAACCCCACATTAATACACGTCACTTTCTTTTCTGAGTGTCCATTTACAATTACAGGCTAAATGGCCCCGCTGACCATAATTAAAACACTCTCTTTGCCTATAGTTTGATCATTGAGCTTGCAAACGGCTCCAACTTACTGCACACCCTTGAAGCAGTGTGTCCCCATCAGGAATGTAAACACAGCCACTGATAAGCAGTTCTCTGTATTCTTTTACAGTCCACCCGTGGCGGATTCAATCACAATAGCCGAATCATAATCTTCATCATTATCATTGGCAGCACATTAATTTCCATAAGTTATAA